>NW_007257477.1:698044-748205 GCF_000164805.1 Carlito syrichta | reverse complement strand
TTTACAAGGTACATCCTGTCAGATTACTTAGGAACACTTGCAGCCTCCTTCTTCAACCTTATCATTTTCATTTGAATCAACACAGGCAGCTTTACAGCTTTGGACATCTGGCATGGCAGGGGTGGCCACCTGCAAACATACTTCTCCATGTCTGCACCTTCAACAAGACTTGTTTTTTTATTTGTGCTGTTAATTCAGCTCCAGGGCAATTTCTATAAGCACAGCACTTTTTTTTTCTTGTGTTCACAAATCAAACATGGATGCTGGGGCATGGACATCATAATTCTGTTGAAAGATAACTTGATTTAAGCAAAAACAAAACTTTTAATCCAAGGCAATTGTCTTTTGAAATGAGAAATTATCTTACACGTGTCTTTGAAATTAGGAACCACATTCTGGCCAGGAAAAGTGAAGGATCCTGTGCTCGTCCTTGGTCAGGAAGTGATCAAAACACCTCAACTGGCCATTTTGTGAAAGCAGACTTAGCCCAATACATTTTGATCGGAGCTCAGCACAAGGTGGTTTTCCAATGGATACCAATACAGAGAACTTATATGCACACATACTTAAATGTGTTCTCGAGCTAGAACACAGAACTCAGTTTTTCACTCTTGCTGCTTCTTCACACAAATCTTCAAAAATAACGACTCTTCTTCTTCTCCCTGTGATCTCGTCAGAGAGTGGGAATCCTGGCCAGCTGGTCAGGGCTCTCCGAAAAATGGCACAGCTGTTTCTGAAAGTAACCCCATTCATGGGATGCCTGCTGCCCACAAATGCAGTGTTGGAGAAAGGCACCCTGTTTTATAAAGAGCTTCTTTTCTTTAAAGAGGAAAGAAAAATACATGGTGTTTACAGAAAAGAAAAACTGGACTCTCCTGCTCCTTTTAGTGGCCATCTCTGAAATGGAAGTGGGCAAAGCCATAAATCCACACCAGCAGTCGTGCCTGTGAAGCATGATTCATCCTGACTGTGCTGCCTGTGGTGGAAAACCTGGCTTGTTAAGCAAGATCTGCCAGAAAGCCTCACACATTTTCTCCGCCAGAGCTGATGCCTACCATCTTGCACCATGCCTGTTGTATCTGAATGCGTGATTGACTCTCTCCCTCTCCCTCTATCTCTCTCAGTTCATGACCAAGAACCCTACTATGCGCTTGGGCAGCCTGACTCAGGGAGGTGAGCATGCCATCTTGAGACATCCTTTCTTTAAGGAAATCGACTGGGCCCAGCTGAACCATCGCCAACTAGAACCACCTTTCAGACCCAGAATCGTAAGTGTCCAAGGCCATCACAGTAGACTTGCCTCTTTCTTTAGATGTCACAGTGTTCCACCGAAGTCCACTGGGTAGCCGGATGGCCCCTGTGGTATGACCAACCGGAAGTTCAACCTAACCCTGCCCAGGGCAACTTCACGTGGGGGGATTCTGGGCTTCTTGCCCCTGAGACAACACCTCTCCATGTGCCCAGGTCACTTCTTACAAAGTTTTCACCCCTGGCTTGCACCCATCCTCCTTTAACCCATATTAAAATCTCATAGGGTCTGAGAAGCCTGAAACTTTCCAAGTTTCCCCCAAAAGAGTTCAGCTGATTGAGAAAGTTATTGTTCCTAGCCAACTTCCTAATGCTCCTTAGTCAAGGCATCTTTTGTTCCCCCAAGAAAAGCAGAGAGGGTGTGAGATGTTACTTACTTCCCTTTCCCTAGCCCCTTGAATTGGAGAGCCAAGATCTGTATAGCTACGACATAGAGCACAGACCAGAACAGGCCAGGTTCCTTTTGACTGGAGAAGTACTGGGAGCACCAAGGCCTCCTCTCCAAGCTGTGCAGCCGGGTGGGGTGGCCTTCCCGAGGGAGGTCCAGTTCATGGTCTGAGAGCTGAGTTCTTTGCTTATCTGTGGGTCGAGAGCTCCACAGTAGGAAGGCAGAGAAACCAGGCTGTTAACAGATGAAGAGTGACAGGTGGAACAAAGGCTGAGAGAAAGACAACATTGAGTCAGGTGAGAAAAGTGAGCTAACACTGGAGGAAATTATCTTTCTGTCACTCATTTATATAGATGTAAAACAAACAGTTTTTTCCAGACATACAGCGAGCTTAATTGGTAACAGCCTGCTAAGCTGTTAGACACCAGGCACCCAGGGGTAAAGCCATTTTCTTCAGGGAATCCCTGCGCCCCTGGGATTAGGGGACGCATTGCCTCCAGAGACTGGAGCCTGTAGTCGTGTACACAGCCCTGTCCGACAGGGCAGAGTGCATCTGACTAGAGCGTAAAATGTGTCCCTTAAGCTCAGCACTTGCAAGAAGTCTTTCAGGAACATCTCTTTAAGCATGTAGAATCGTGTACAAGAGCTAGGTGGGACAAGTGTGACCTTACTCAGTCCCTGTTGACAAATATGAGCTGTGCATCCCTTGGTGAGACCTGTTGGTGAAATGAGATGAAAGGGTGAGTGAGCTGGCTGGTTTGGGTGACCAAATTGATTCCTTAACCTCCCAGTACAATTGGCCTGTTCAGCGAGATGTTTATGGAATTAGCAAATTGGTGGTTGCCAAATGCCATAAGAATACACAATACAATGGAATCGCTATAGGGTACTGTTTAATCATTATGACCATAACTGTAAATAATGCTACTGAACGAGCTACAGAGCAGTTCTCTGAACTCATTGGAATGGGCTAAGTCCCATGCAATATGAGTCAGCCCCAAGTGCATAAAATATGACCCTTGTTTCCTTTTTTTTGGGCAGAAATCTCGAGAAGATGTCAGCAATTTTGACCCCGACTTCATAAAGGAAGAGCCAGTTTTAACTCCCATTGATGAGGGACACCTTCCTATGATTAACCAGGATGAGTTTAGAAACTTTTCCTATGTGTCTCCAGAATTGCAACCATAGCCCTATGGGATATGAGAGAGGTGGTATGAGAATCAAGAGGGGATTGAGATTTTCCAGGATGTTCCCCTGTGAGAACTCCCCAGCACCAGCCTTAGAACAAGAACCTTCCCTTCACGGAGCAAGTGGAGAACTCCGTGAAGGATGGGACTTCAAGAGATCAACTATTTCAAGTTCGGGGGAGCCCACTGGAAATAGTTAATACCAAAATGAGATTTTATGAAGAAGTATACTGCATTCTATGAGATTCTATGGCTGTGTCAGGCTTGGAATATTAACAGAAGTCCAAAAAAGAGGAGGTGTGAAAAATAAACTAGATCCTACACTTCTGAGCCAAACAGGCTTTTTACTTCAAGAGACAAATCAAGACTTTTCTATGGACGTTGTTGTGCTCTTCTTCAAGCCAGTGAACCCCTAATACTGGCATTTGGCAAGAAGTCTCTGAATGCTGATGAAGAATTTAAAGGTCTTTTAAATGAAATGAGTGGCTTTCCAAATAGAATGGTGTACTCTGAAGAGACAAAAAACGGTATCCCTAAAACTTACAACCTAAAGCCTAATCTTGTAAACAGATGTTGTGCACCAGGACGACTGCTACAGTTTACTCTCTTATCCTTCCTTTCTTTAATAGATATTTATTGCGTGTCCAGTACAGGTGCCATTGTCCCCAGCATCGTAAACAACAGATTTGCATTCATGAAGCTTTCGTTCGTGCAGGCCTCTACTAATTTACCTGACCGGTGTTTGCATTCTGTGAAATGCCTCTCTGCATTGCATATGTCACACTTTTGTCTGCACATAACTCTTTTTTCACAGGAGGGTCACTGCCACAACAGCACAGTCAGCAGGTGAGCTCAGGTGCTTGCTGCCTGCTGACCCAAGGGATTTGATCATGTTGATATCACTCTGGGCTCATCAGTGAAGAATTACAGGCCACTCGCACCAGTGGCCAGATTTATGGCTTATATACATTAGCAGGTTATTTAAATTATGTTTTAAGAGGCAAAGATGTTTGTTTGCTATATACTTTAATAATTAGAAATGAATCTTGGAAACAGGTCATGTATCATAGGTGGACCTTATAATATGTACCCGAATATGCCGTTTAAGAATGTTGCCTGGCTGGAAATAAATGCGTTTTGTAGCAAAAGGAAATTTTTTGTCTGGAAGAATTTGTCCCCTCCCCACTAGGAGAGTAGATTTCCAGTCAAAATAAAAACTTTGAGCAGAATGGATCGAACCTTTGACTTAGCAGCAAATTCCTGAGCAAATAGGTTGATGTAAGCTTCTGTGATTCCCTGAAATGGATGTGGACTGTCTCTTACTGACCAGAACTTCTGTTCTGACTTAGGATTTTGACAAAGCATAGCTACAACAGCCCAACCCTCAAAATCTCAGTGGTTACACACACTAAATGTTTATTTCTACTCACATAGAGCATAAGCTTAACAGTCCTCCTTCATCATATAACTATGCCATATGGAAAATGCAGCTTTCCAGGGTCTCCAGAGCAAGGGAAGAAGAGGGGGATGAAGGAGGTGTTTGCTGCCTGACTACGTCTCCTAGAAGGGACACACATCACTTCTTTTCACATGGGTTGGCCAAAACATGGCTTCTCTCTAACTGCAGATGAACTGGGGAATTATAGGGCAACTGAGGAGTATCTGGCTAGTACTGGCAGTCTCTTCTCTGTGGTGGGTTTTTGTTTGTTTGTCTGTTTGCATTCTAAGATGAAAAATTACTTTTGAATAAATAGAGTAGCTGGGAGCTTCCCTTTACATTTGCATAGCGCTTAACAGTTCATAGGTACACCTACCTATATGATTTCACTAGATCTTCATGACATCCCTGTGAGGCAGGCAGGTCATGAATACTGTAGTAGTACATTTTGTAAATGAGAAGAAAAGAAGGGCCCAGAGAGGCTGAGTTACTTGGGTTCCCAAAGGTTTCAGACTTGGTAAGGCATAGATCCAGGCCTAGAGTTTAAATCTTTGACGTTTTAATCCAACAGCCTTCTGGGAAAGAAGGGGACCATTCTGACTCTGGGATTTCTTTGACTTTCAGAGCTACTTTGCAGCTGTAGACCTTCCAATGCTCTGTGAGTTTGATTTGCATCTTGGTATGGTTTACTCTGTTAAAGAACCAGGAAAAATCAAGCATGTCTTCTATTTCACTAATAAAACTCATTGTTGTAGCTATGCAAAGGACACAAAACCTTCCCTTTGATGAGTCTGTGATCACTCAACAACTTCCCACTTCACACTCCATTCTCAAGCCCACTATCTTAGTCCCCCAGTTTGGGTTAATTTCATTCTTTCGAGATCATTCCAGACCGATCAGACAGATTATCCAAAAGCTAATGATTATGCTACGGTAGGATTTCTGGAGCTTCCTCCTCACCCTCTTTAATATGTGAGGAGAGAGAGAGGATATTTGCCTAAACTCAAGGAGTTTCCAGTTCCTGGTTAAAATTCTACTTCACATCTTCCTTCAGTTTTCCTAGACGTTGCATCTCCTTCCAAGAGATCACAGCCCGCACTTCCTGGAGCAGGCTGGCAGGGAGCAGGCAGCAAGCCAGTTAATCAGCAGGGACTGAGTCTGCCAGGGCTATCAGGTTCCTAAGCTTGGCAGACAGTATGGAGGTCAAGAGGAGGTCACACTGGGACCCTCTGCTCCCCCAGGATCATCTTCTTTCTTGGATAAAAGGTCTTGAGATATCCTCAGGCCGGGTCATCCTGATGTCGAGTGGGGTGGGGTGGAGTGCAAAACTTATAGATTCTTTGACTCCTAAAATGAGTTTTAGAGTTGCCAGCAAAGTTTTACAACAAAGTTTATTAGAGAAAAAGGAGAGCAACCCCCTCGGGTACCCTCCCATTGTGGGAGCTTTTCTGTTCTCTCAATAAATCTTGCTTTTAAAGAAAAGAGAGAAACAGAAGGAAAAAGAAAGATTCATGGAAGAAAGATCTGCCATGGGTGAGTTTCTGGAAAAAGAAAAACCTTGCCTTTTACAGAAGGCCTGATCTATCTTCACAATGACTGATGTGCTAAATAGGGTGAAGCCCAGGTAACATCTCTCCACCTCTGATGGGTGGAGGGGTGGTCTTCCCATTTCTGTGACTTTTTAATTCCCAGTCCAGGAACCACCTTAATGGAGTTTTCCTTTGGTGAGCTGAGGGGGTGGGGTAGACTGGCAGTCCGCATTCAATTCACATTCCTGCCCGCAGGGCCGTCAAGGCTGACAGGATATCTGGACACTTCCTAAAACTTGCCTACAAGAATTTTACCTATCTATGCCTAACCCGCACTACCCTGTCTCAATCCCACTCTCCTTCCCAGCCTGTCCTCACCCCACAGCCATTAGTCCCTACTCTCCCAAGCTCTCCCACAGTGACCCGACTAAATTGTGGTCTTGAGTATTTGAAAGTAGAGTAACATCAAGCATGGCTTTCAGATGTGGATCTGCTTTTGACTGCAAAAGATATTTTCACTTAATGGCTCACATTTATTTCATGTTTGTTACATGCGAGGTCCTGTTCTAAATACTTTAAATGTGTTTATTTATTCAATACCCCATGAGGTGAGTACTCTCATCTTCACTGTACAAATGGGGCAATGTACAAATCACTTCAGAGTTGCACAACAGAGGCATTAGGGCTTGTGCAGTTTAACTCCAGTGCCCCTACTTATAGCCCAATTCAATGAGGTTCTTCTGTTAGAGTCAGTTCTGCTTTTCCCTCCTTTCTGGGTTTTCGAGAACAATAAAAAGAGTGCAATTGGGACTGGCAGGAAGCACCAGCTGGGCAGGACACTACTCAAAGAATAGCTTATCAGCAGTCAGTGAGACTGTAGGATTTGCATATCAAGGGCTTGGAACTGCTGACCTCCATTCTAAGGAACTGGGGTTGGCCAGGGTGATGCAATTGGGACTTAGATCTTGAGAAAGAGGAAGAGGAAATAGTCTGGGTCTCCCTGAATCTGAATCTTGTGAACTCCATCTAAACCCCTAGGGTAACTTCTGCACCTTGGAGCAGTTTCTAGTCCTTTCTTCCCTCTGAGAGGAGTCTCTTTAAGCCTCACTGAGTTTCCACCACCCACCCTGCTGGCTCCTGCAGCCAGAGCCCACCTTGGCAGCTCCATGTTTACAGCTACTGTTAGGTTAAAAATCCCAGTCAGGGCCAGGCTTGGTGGCTCAGCCTGTAATCCCAGCACTTTGGGAGGCCGAGGCGAGTGGATTGCCTGAGCCCCTGGGTTTGAGACCACCCGGGCAACTTGGCGAGACCTTGTCTCTATAATAAATCAAAAATTAGCTGGGCGTGGTAATGCACACCTATAGTTCCGGCTACTTGGAAGGCTGAGGCGGAAGGATCACTGGAACCCAGCAGGTCAAGGCTGCAGTGGCTGGGAGTGTGCCACTGTACTCCAGTCTGGGTGACAGTGAGACTCCAACTCAAAAAAAAAAAAAAAAAATCCCAGTCAGGCCTCTAAAATGTTAGGTTAGACCCAACGAGGATGTTTGTGCGATCCGGTCTCATGTGAAAGATGCAAAGAATTACACCAAAGTTAGATTAGAAAATATAGTTTATTTAGAAAGTAAATGATCGAGAGAGAGGAGATTCACCTTCCCAAGGTAGGGGAGGGGGCCAAAGCTTAGGAAAACATGAACAGACCATAGCTTAGCAAGGCAATGGCAACTGGAGACTAATCCTTTTAAACTTTCCCTTTGATGGGGGAAGGACATCATGGTGATTGGGTGGTGGTCTGCTCCACATACATCATCATGAAGGTACTGACATCAGGTGATGAGGTCTGAGTCACATAGGTCATGAAGGGCTGATTAGGGTAACTTGGGTCTTATGGGTGGAGGCAAATACTTGAAATAGAAAAGTTAATTAGTACAAAACAAGCTGGGCAAGGGGGTTGTAAAACAATAATCAATAGCGACCTCTGAGAAACCAGTTCTGTCCTTGGCTAGTGATTAGGGGCTAAAGTGAACTAGGCAGTGTTAAAATGGCTGCTCTTTGGCTATACTAACTCCATGTTACGTCCTTTCAGCTATGGAGCTAAAAGTAACTTGGTGGCAAAGAAAAGAGCAAAAATGAAGTCATCCCACATGTCATTTATTGAGTACATGTTGCCTTGAAAATATTCCAACCACAGGTTTGGCCTTGACCATTTCACAGGCCAATGCCATAAAAGCCTTATCTCTTTTTTCCTGTTTGGTCATCCTGGTTGCTTCATCCACAATGTTGATTTAAAATGACTTGACAGCCCACAATGATAGCCCCTGACTCAGGGTCACATTGGGTCCTGTAACATTTCCTTATCCTTCTGGGGATAAGGCTCCGAAACAACGTCTGCAGTGGAGATGACCTCTGTGGTCATGCATCCCTCTGAACTGAGTTGCAGGTTGGACAGGCCAGAGTGCAGCTATCAACAGAGCTTTGTGGTCTCCCTTTGTTCCTGTGTTGAATTAGAACCTAAACTAAGGGAGACACTGGCTTCCCCCCACCCCTCCCCTTCTCCTCCAGCCCTTGTCAATTGTTCCTGATCCCCTCCTCCCGCTTCCTCCCTCTTTACTCTCCAGTGTAGTAAGTCAGTTCTGTGCTCCCTCCTCCTCCACTACTTCATTTTCAGAGCCAAACTGTGTAATATATATAGCCAGTTTTCCATCCACCAAGCTGACATAAATTCTTGATTTGCGTAGTTATTTTATAGGTTCTTTTAAAGCCCAGAAACGGCAGCCACCTTTTCCAGTATCTCTGTATTCTGCCAGCTCCTGCCCTAGCACCACAGCCCTGCCCTTCCCTGCACCCTGCACCCCTGCCTTACCCTGCCCTACCCTCTTATGCCTGCCTGCAGGGGCTAGCAGCACTGGCTTGAATAGGGGGCTGGCCTGGGTGCTGAATCCACCCTCCTGTGTGTTCTTGAGAATAGGAAGTCACTTCCCCAACTTCCACTTTCTCACTTGTGAAATGGGAGTGAGGAGACTGCCTGCCTGCCTAGTGTGAGTACTGCAGGAACATGGGTGTAAGTACATGCTCCGTGACCATGCATAGCAAGCATTGGCTGCAAAGCTGGGGCACAGCAGTGCTCAGTCCATGTTGGCTGTTAGCATCATCAGCTCTCCCAGAGGACTAAGGGAAGGTTGCTTGTGATGTCCACCAGAAAATGGGCAGAGCGGGACACCTGTGTTCTTTATGCTGCCCATCCCATCAGAGCGGGTCCTGTGCCAGCTCCAAGTTGGAAGTCTTTCGCTTTTCGAATGAACTGGCTGCAGAGCCTCCTCAGGAGACCTTATGAAAACTTCTCCTAGGACGTCTTGAGTCCATACAAAAGATCGGTCTTTTGTTTGTTTGTTGGGTTGGCTGGTTTTTGTTTTGAGATGGGGTCTCATTCTGTCACCCAGACTTAAGCACAGTGACACGATCATAGCTCACTGCTTGATCAAGCCCAGCCTTGACCTCCTGGGCTCAAGTGATCCTCTTGCCTCAGCTTCCTGCACAGCTGGGACTACAGATACAGGTACATACCCCATGCCCACCTTTTTTTTTTCTTTGAGTCAAAGTCTCACTCACCGTCACCCAGGCTGGAGTGCAGTGGCATGATCACAGCTACTGCAGCCTCAATCTGCTAGGCTCAGGTAATCCTTCCTTCCTACTCCGCCTTCCTAGTAGCTGAAACTACAGGCATGTGCTGCCATAGCCAGCTGATTTTTTGATTTATTGTAGAGATGAAGTCTTACCACGTTGCCCAGGCTGGTCTCAAACCCTGGGCTCAAGCAATCCTTTTACCTCAACTCTCCCAAGTGCTGGGATTACAGGCGTGAGCCACCACACACAGCCTAATTTTTTTATTTTCTGTAGAGATGAAGGGTCTCATTATGTTGCCCAGGCTGATCTCAAACTCCTGGCCTCAAGTGATCCTCCTGCCTTAACCTCCTGAGCTAACTTTTAAATTTTCTATAGAGATGGGGGTCCTCACTATGTTGCCCGGGCGGGGGTTGAACTCCTGGCCACAAATGATCCTCCTACCTCAGCCTCCCAAAGTGTTGGGATTACAGGCATGAACCACCATGCCCATCTAGAACCAGTCTTAAGTTTGAAATTCTGCTGGCCACCTTTACAAAAGAGACCAAGAAAGAGCCTCAGGTTTTCCTAAATGACTTTTCTCAGCAGCCGTTTAGAAATTCTTTTGTCCTGCCAGATTTAACATGAAGGTATATTTAATTCACTTCTGACTAATTAACACGGGGACCACACCCAGCATCAGTAGCAGACGGGCACTCTCTAGACACAACATGCCAGTAGACCTGTTTAGAGAAGAAAGGACATGGGTTCAGTAAGTCTTGACATGCCTACGAGTTTGAAACCAATATTAATAGAACCAAAGGCTGCCTGCTTCCTAGATTAAGGTATCTGTGTAGAAGGTTTCTAGTAAAACAAGAGTCTCCACAGTCCTGTGTCTTCTTACTGGAAACTAGGCCACAGCATCCCTGTCCACATGCAATAACCTCCCAGATCACCCAGGGCTGCCTCTCACATACCACCAAGGCAGTTCTTACCCCACAGAGGTTTCATTCTTCTAAGGGGTTGGACCACAGCTGGGAGGATTTAGACTAGACAGTGTGAAGATTGTGTGGGCACCAAGCGTGGTCAAACATTCAAGTGGGCTACAGAGGGGGAGACGGGAATCTTCTCTGGAGATCGTTCAAATTAGAAACCAGGATAGTTGAGTAGCCATCAGACTTGACAGGGCTAGAAATAACCTTGATGGCCTCTCAAGTTCTTTCAGCCTTGCACTCAAGGCAAAAAGTGAGCAGCAGGATATGGTCATTAGCCACAGCCCCACATATAAAACCTACATCACTCAAATGTCCTCCCTGTTCACTTCTGTGCAGCCCTCACACCCTCTCTGTGTGTACTCTTAATCTCAAGACTTTCCTTAGGCTCACACAGATCACTTGTCCCTAAAGTCACCTACTCGACAATGTCTCATAATTGGCTGCCTTACATTTCTCATGCTTGTTCATACATGGAAAAGAAAAGGGCATTCTAAAGGTAAAATCAGCACAAGAAGATCACAAGAAATAAGCCCCCTTCTGATAATCGAGCTCATGTGGATGAAATGGACAACAGGCTTCCTCAACCCCACTCCATTTTGTTCTCAAGGAGGATGGTTTTCAAGATGAAGATACAACACTCGTTGATAAAATGAACTGTAGCCCAAGGTAGATAAAGGGATGATATGAAGTATTCAGATGAGCACAGGCAAAATTGCAGGAGAGAATTATTTAAGCAGTAAGGCGTGAGCCTGAGGGTGGTATTGATCATTATGGCAGTGCAGAGGTTTCTTAAAGAATGTTTCCTTTTCTTCTTTGATGGTTCCTGGTTGATCAGGAATGAGTGATAGTTTTCGCATAGTTGAACCTCAGCAGCATAAGTGACAAATTCTCACCTAATTTCTTTCTGGCCAACTTGTATTCATGACACAGTGACACCCAAAATGTGGCAATTAATAGATTAGTATCAATCTGAAAAGTAGTTCTGGAACCTTGAGTAACTCCTGCTCTCCTTGGATTAACAGACACATTTCAAGTCTTTCTTTAATTATATCTGAGATTCAGACATTCAACATCATGACTAAACACAAAAGTCAAACTGTGAGACGAATTGCTACTTTGTTTTGAAACTACACATGCCCTCCCAGGAGATTCTGATAGGAAAGTGCAAAAGAGCTGAGAGATGCACTCACTTATTAAACTAATATTTATTGAGCATCTACTATATTCCAGGCATATTCTGATTACTGGAAAAACTAGAGTCAAAAAAAAAAAAAGATCCTTGCATCCATGGAATTTACATTTTAATCTAGAGATGTTATGTTGTTTACACAGATCAACTCAGTGTTAAGGCAGCCTTGAAGTCTGTCTTCCTCATAGCTGTATCCATGGCACCCTGCATGTTGTAGGCACTTAAGACGTATGTGTTGTTGAATGACACAATCATACACACACACACACACACACACATACACACACACACTTTTTGACTCCAAAAATAATACTCTTTCACAGCCCTAGACTGGAACAAACTTAAGAAATAATCATAACTTGTACCTGGGTCTGAAAAAGCTAATATGTTGGGACAAGATGGAGGTAATAGGTTTTGACAACATGAGTAAAAATTAGGCAGAAGAAAACAAATTCAATATATTTATTCATCCAATAAATATTAGGATTTATCAGACCATTTACCAAGTGAAAGGGACACAACAATGAGCAAGACAGTCACAGTTCCCACTATCCTGGAACTTGGAGCCTAGTAAATATTCAACAGGGTGCTGTGGTTGCTAAAATAATAAAATGTGTGCCAGGTGTGGTGGCTCATGCCTGTAATCCTAGCACTTTGGGAGGCTAACGTGGGAGGATTGCTTGAGTTTGAGACTAGCCCAGGCAACATAGCAAGACTTCATCTCTATAAAAAAATTTTAAAAAAATTATCCAGGTATGGTGGCACATGCTTGTATTCCCAGTTACTTGGTTGGCTTAGGCAGGAGGATTACCTAAGCCCAGGAGGCAGAGGCTGAAGTAAGCCATGATTGTGCCACGGCACTCCAGTCTGGCTGACAGAGTGAGACCCAGACTGAAATAAAATAAAATATCCAGCCTGGGTGACAGAGTGAGACCTCTGCTCAAAATAAAATAAAATAAAAATGCAATCTTAGGTTCCAGAGTTACAGTGTGGTCTCAGATGAGGGGAAAGATGGGCTCCCCTGAGTTTTGGCATCATATAACTGTACCTAGAAAGCTGAACTGAGCTCTGGACACCACCGCAAAGAGATAAAAAGCTTGATCATGTTGTGAGAAGCATGCACTGTTTGATGAAGGGAGCAAAAAAAACATGGAGCACAGCAAATAAGGAGGTAACTGGGGATTACCCTCAGGAGGGGAGGCAGGTGGACATTGTAACCACCTTCAAGAGTTGAAAAGCCAGTGGGCTGATCTTTAATACAGCTCTGGAAATATTTCCAGTTCTCTGCCACCTGAGCATCTAGTAAGAGTTGCTTTGGGGCCCTGTTATGGACTATGAACACAAACACACAGTGCTAGTCAGCAGGTTAAGAGCACAGTGTGCAACACTTGCAAGCCAGAACATTTCAGTGCTGGAGAGAGACTCTTTCCTCCAGTGAATGGTGGTTATGAAAGATGGCAGCTGGGCTCTGACAGCCTGAGTCCCTGAGCGATTAACATGAGCAGAGCCTCCAGCCAACCCCTGATGGATAATCTTGAATGAGCAAGAAATAATAGTTGTTGTTATTGTTTCTATTACTGTTGTTTAATGTCCCTGCGGTTATGGCCATAGTCTGTCCCTGCAGCATAACCCAGTCTGTCTTGACTGACATGCCTACCCTGTGGGAAGGGACTAGTCTGGTAATATATGGCCCCCAGGGTAAGAACTAGAAGCACATCAGGCTGCAGCAGGAGTTATGACATTTGTTTTAGTATAAAAATGAACTTTTCCACCGAAGTCCCCAATTGTGTAATAGACTTCCTCTGGAGGGAAGGTGTCTGCCATGACTGGGCATCAGTCTACAACCCTTGGTGGGGATGGTGGACCGGAAGTCTCTTCCAACCCTGAGAGGCTAGCGTGTCCCAGCCTGGAATGGGCTTAGCAAGCACATGATGATTGTGCTGCTTCCCCTGGGGGCCCATGGGGACAGGCCCGGAGTTGGCTTACCATCAAGTTTCCACTGGCCACATGCCCAGACCCCTGCTGCTCTCACTGTACCACACAGTCATAAAGCTGTGTCCAGCACTGCTAGGGGCTCAGCAAGTGTGTACAAAATACACAGCAGCTCGGGTGGCAAAGGGATCGAACACATGGTTCAAAGTGCTCTTGGCCCACCCTCCAGTAGAAAGATATGGGTCGACGCATAAGCTCGTAGCATTTTTCGCTTACCCTTGAAAAGCAAATGTGGCACGGTGGTTGATTGGTCACAGTTCATCACATTTGCCAGTTCTCGGGTTGACTGACATGGATCGTCATGGATTAAAGCGTTTAAACGGTCTTCCTCAAAGCCCGATGATCTTACTGGAAGTGGAGAATTACTCAGGTCAAAGTGGCCCTCTTTGAAATAACACAACCATTTTCTTGCCATGCTTCCCCTGAGGGCATTCTCCCTGTCCACCACACAAATGTTTCGAGCCGCTGCATCAGCTACCTTTACTCCTCTGTTGAGCTCGAACAGAAGAAAATGTTGGAAGTGTGAGCTTGTTTTTTTTCTTTACTGACACTCCATCTTCTTTAGCCCTCACATAGCATTCATTTGCTTCAAATCTGCAACATGCAGGGTGTCTTCACAAACACAATATTGTCACTCCAGAAGACAAATGATAACTCCCAACACTGCAGTGTTGCCATGCCAAACACAAATACTAGGAACGTATGCATCAACTTAATAAATGGTTCTCCAGGAGGGCAGGAGTTTGCTTTGTTAGCATCCCGGAGGCATCAAGAAACCCCTGAAGTCCCCCCTATTTGTTTTGCCATTCAGCAGAGTAATTGTGCATATTCTGCTTTCTAGGAACCAAAGTTGGCCTTTTGGGGTTTTTTTTGTTTTTTTGTTTTTTTTGAGTCAAAGTCTCACTCTGTCGCCTAGGCTGGAGTGCAGTGGCACAATCATGGTTCACCACAGCCTCGACCCACTGGACTCAGGAAATCCTTACACCCCAGCCTCCCAAGGTGTTGGGATTATAGGAGTATGCCACCATGCCCAGCCTTAAGCTTCCTTTTTTTTTTAATTGGAGCATCACTCTGTCACCCAGGCTGGAGTGCAGTGGCGCGCTCATGGCCACTGCAGCCTCAAACCTGCTGGGCTCAGGTAATCCTTTCACCTCAGTCTTCCAAGTAGCTGGAACTACAGACAAATGCCACCATGACCGGCTAAGGCTTCCTTTTTAACAATGCAAACTCCATTGTAAAGATCTGCTCTGGGGAGGTGCATGTTCAAAGAAAGCTGTGTGAGGGGTTGAAGGAAAATATATCTTTTAGCATCAAAGGCTAGATGTGAGCACTTGCCCTACTTTCTGGTGGTCTACTGTAGCTTTTCACTGGTTCATGACAGCCGACTGAACACCTTTTCTAGGTTAGCATTCAGAGAGCTCACAGTGGGCGCTTCAGATCGTTTGTGGTGGGAATATTTACACCATAGAAATTGGCAAGTGCTAAAAATTAGGACTTTTCTCATTATTACTATTATTATTGAGACAGCTTACCAATATACCTGTGGAAATAGAGAAATAGTGAGAAAATCATGGCCTTTAGAGCCACGCAGAACCGGGTTCATCCTGGCTCTGCTCTACTAGCTATTGTCACGGGTTGGAGGGAGGATATTGAAACTTTCATGAACCTTAGTGTCCTTGTCTGTAAAATGGAAAAAATAATGAAAGTGAAAACATTAACTACCTCAGAGGGGAAGGAAAGGATCAAATGAGATAATGTCCACAGATCACTTATTCAACTAACTCCTTCCCTTGGGGCATAAGGAGACAACAATCTCCAGAGACAGGAAAAAACAGAATTGTGGCTCCTTTTTTTAAAAAAAAAAAACCTTCTCAGAAGCCTCCCAGTCTGGTATCCTCATCTCTTCTTGGCCAGTGTAGCATCACATGACCATACATAACACCAATCACTTGGTAAGGGAAATGGCGGTCAAGCCACAGCTCCAGGGGGTGTCCCGGAGTCCCTGCTGGCCATTGGTAGGAGTTTTAAGGCTTAGATGGTTCCAATGTGCAGTCAGAATACAGAACTAGTGACTGAGAGTCTGTCTTAGACAAATCTGGGAGCTGGAGAAAGGTTCATTCTCCCCTGAAGGACAAGCATGGAGAAACAAGTTAGGGTTCTGAGAGTGTGGGAGGGAGTGGGGAGGAAGAACAGCTGTTTTTCAGGTAGTCAGCAGTGTAGACCCAGACCCTGTCTCCATTCCCAACTACTGGACAATCTTGGGGTGAAGAGATCCACAGGGAAAACCAGGGGCATTAAAAATGGTTGTTCTTAGAGCTAAGGTCTAGAATTATTAGGAAACAAAAATGAAGTCTTGGGTTAAGCTTTGAGAAAATGGTTCTGTAATAAAGAGTGGGAGGCAAGGAGTTAAGAAAACTTTTATAAGTTACCCAAGAGGGTAAGATATGCCAACAATGCTTACTGAAGGGAGCTGTCTACCCTATTTGTTCTAAGTTTCTGAGAGAGCACTGGGCTAAGCCCCAATGAGGACCACCATGTGCTTATCATAGACAAATCCTATACAGAGCCATGGGCTCAGGAGATTTCTCTGGTTATATACCAAGGGTATCCAATCTTTTGGCTTCCCTGGGCCACATCAAGTAAAGAGAAATTGCCTTGGGCCACACATAAGTTTATATGTGCATAAGTGTTTATATATGTGCATGGGGTCACAAAGAACATAAATGCTTAAAAAACATGATGTTAAAAGATTTTGTGGGGCCGTATTACTAGCTGTCCTGGGCCGCTTGTGGCCCACAGGCCATGGGTTGGACGTGCCTGGCCTATATTCTCTCAGAATGTTAGGGCCCTAACTGGGATTTTGGTAACTTACTTCCCGAGGCTCAGAGCTGTCTCCTGGATTCCAGGAACCTGTCGACAGCATATGCTGAGTATATGCTGTGGACTCTGAAGAATATAGGACTTTGGAACCAGGAGGCATGGATTTGAAACTTGAATACACATTCATCCTGGGTCAGTTGTTGTGTTGAAGCCTCCCGAACCTTGCTCTCTTCATTTATTAAATAATAATAATAATAATGCCCACTTTATAAGATCATGATGATAAAAAAGATAACGTGTCAACTCCTCATTCTCAATGCCTGTTATATTTAACATAACAAAGGGATTAGGTTTAAGACTAGATTAAAGGAGGGCAGCATTTCCTCACATAAAGAGACCATAGCTGTCAGTCGAAGGCAGGAGAGAGAAGTCATCTTCCAGTTCATCCTAGAGGGGAGAGGAGTTCAGTCACTGCTTCTCCTTTTTATTTTTTATTTTTTTTTAGGGAGAGGGTCTTGCTCAGTTGCCCATGCTGGAATGCAGTAGCATGCTCAGAGCTCACTGCAGCCTCCAACTCCTGGACTCAAGCAATCCTCCCATCTCAGCCTCCCAAAGGGCTGGGATTATAGATATGAGCCACCATGCCCAGCCTCAGTCACAGCTTCTAAGAGCAGGCTACCATTCACACCATCTGTTGTATTCCCCAGACACCCCCACCCTCATTAGCTTCTCATTTACCAGGAAGGGATGACGAACGTGGAATCAAGGATTTTGTGTTTGCGTTTCCCACCACAATCTGTCTCAGGAACAGAACGTGGGAAATCCAGAATTTCTCCTTGCCCGTCTCTGCCCATCTCCCACATCCCCAGCAGGACTTCCACTCCAAGGGAAAGCCATGACACTTCAAAAGCTGCAGAGAGACGGGTTCTCCTTTGTGTCTCCTGTGTGTGAGGGAGGAACCAAACACCAGGGTCAGGCAGGAGCACTTCCAAACCAGTGCCTTATTTCTGGAAAAAAGCCAAGATGGAACATGGTTGCTTTCTGCCTCCGGCCAACTGAACAAGACCAGAGAAAACGTCTTTGTGAAATGCAGGGACAAAGCAAGCTCAAGTTTCCTCTCCTTTCTCAGCTGACCATCCATCAGGGGAGCCGGACCGAGCCTGTCCTTCCCAGCTGACTTGGAGCCACACATCGGCTTCCACATGACTCCATGACCGGCCCGGCAAACGGCTAAGGAAGCACAGAGGCTGTGGGGTGACTGGATGCCAGCTCCCCAGAGATATATTAAGGCCTGTTGGAAACACTGTCTCTAGAATCTTGTGCTTGACTGCTCAAGAATGTGTGGTTCGGGTAACTTTCTGGTCTGACTTACAGGAAGGTCTGATGGGGGTAGAGCAGGAATGCTATAACAGGTCTGGATCACCTTGGAAAAATACTGCTCATCTGTCAGTCAGCACTGCAATTCCAGGAAGCAGCTGGTGGTGAATCAGAAGCCTCTTTCCTTGTGGCTTCAGGAAGCACGTCTAGGGCCTCACCTACCTCCTCTCCAGGGAGAGAAACTCCACCTCCCCCACACCGGCTGCCACAAAAAGGCTCCTCTGGAAGGGACTGGAGAGGAGGGTTCCAAAGCAGATTCTCCTTCACCCCTTCCCTCCAGAGTGGAGGAAGAGAGAAGAGAGACCTCTAGGCCACAGACTCAGGCTTTTGATATGGAAAATCACACATCAGCCATAAGTCTCTTACCTGGAGTTCACAACAACAAAACTGGGTGGAAATCTCTACATCCTGGTTGGCATGGTTGTATTTGCATGGTGTGAGTTTCTTACCTGCAGAGCCAGCCAGGGTCTGAGAAGCTCACAGAAGGTTGTCAAAGGACGCCGTAGTCGGGCAGCTCTTTGGGCATGAGGGCCATTTGTGCTTAAGGTCAAGGGGCAGACTCAGTGGTTTACTAGGCAACTGAAAGAGTTTTAAGAAAAGGCAGTGGGGCCATAACTCCGCTGTCCCCTCTCTGCCCAAGCCCTCTGGCACCTCCACCCTCAGTGGATGGTTCCTGCTTTCTGCCTTTTCTTTGGCCAATCTCTGGTCTCCTCCTGAGGCTACTGCAGTCCCTGAATCAGCTTTGGGCTAGTGGCCATAGCATATGTGCCTCAGTTTCCTCACAGCCACATGGAGCTAGTTAAACAGTGAATGAGTTTGAAGAGGTGGACCATTTCAGATTAGCTCTTGGGTTTTCACCACCACTTGAGAGACAGAGCTAAATTTCCTTTCTTTTCTTTTCCTCTTTTTCCCTGTATGTGTGTGTGTCTGACTCACTTCAGTACTGTTACATTTAAATACCAGTTTAGACCTCAGTGATCCACATTCAGCCCTAATGACAGAGAAAGCAAGTCCATGCTCACTGATGACTCAGGAGAACTGGGGCCTTGGGAGATGAGCTGAGTCAATGAATGTGAGTTGTGGCGTACCAATCCTCCATCCTATTGTAACGTACCCACTCCCTTAGCTTTCTCCAGGTGTCAGTGACCTTGGCCTTTCAGGGCCTGTGTGAGTACATGGAGGAAGCAAGGGAGAAGTGGGTGAGATGGCCACAATCATCTGAACAGGGAAGTAGGGAGGAGCAGTTCTATGCTCTTTTAGTGCCAGCTCTAAGGAACCGCCTGCAAGCGATGGTGTTGGTTCACCTGTTGGCCAGAGCTCCCCAGCAGAGGGGGATATTATATGCTACTGCCAAACTTCTAGATAAGCCCCAAGTCAGGGTAGATGAAAGTAAAGGAAAGAGGAGACCCTCCCAAGGACAAGCCCTGGAGTCCGTTTCCTGCCTCAATAAACAGTCACCCCCTCCTATCCTTCCTACCTGTCTTTGCCCAGTTTCTTTTCTTTTTCTTTCTCTTTCTGCTGCTTTTGGTTGTTTGTAGTCAAGTGCAGAGGTTCCCATCAGCCCTACCTGGAAACTTGTTAGGAACACAAATTCTTAGACACTACCCTAGGCCTACTGAATCAGAACTCTGGAATAGGACCAGCAAAACTAGCCGTCCAGGTGTTTCTAGTGCAAGCTCAATTCTAGGTACCCCTGCTCTGGTCTGTCTCCTGTGAGGCTGCAGGGTCCTAGGAAGTACTGACTTGAGGGGGTTTAGTGCAGTTCTGGGCACCAGAGGGCACAGCTTGGCACAGAAACTGTACCAGGAAAGTAGAAGGAAGATTCAAGGAGGCAGTCAGGTCACCATCAGAGCTCAAAACCAATCAGGTCCTGAATTCTGGTTAGTTGACACTGGCCAAGTCACTTCTCAGACTCTCCTCTGTAAAGTAGATGAGAAGAGTTGGTTTCCTGAGGTGTGGATGGTTCTCATAGTCTGTGAGTCTGGATCTCATCATTCCTTCCTTTCTCGCTGACCCTCTGCCCAGTCCCAGTGGAAACCCTATGCTTCTCCTGGTCCTCAGACAGTTATAGACACACACACACACACACACACACACACACACACACACACACACACACACACACGAGATCAGAAGAGGCAGGTGGGAGAAGGGGCTACAGAGTGTCTTCCTGGATATCCTGGTTCAAAACCTGTGTGTGAGTTTTCAGGTTTGAAATGAATGAAATGAATGAAATAGAAATACATCAGGAGGAGCCATAGCCTCCAGGAGACATGAGACCCATCCTTTGAGTGTTTGCCTCCAGCAAAGGCACGACCCCTTTGTTAGGAGTTCAGCTGAACTGGGAGAGAGAGAGAGAGACAGAGAAAGCTGAGCTGCCAGGTGTCAGAGTCACCAATTAAAGCAGCAAGCCAAAATGAAAGAGTTAAGCCTTTAATCACCAACTACAAGTGTACAAACAAGTGTCTGAAACCAGAGAAAGCACCCATCCCTCTGTTCCATTTCCTCCCCTGGCATGCCCAGGGTCCAGGGCCAGGTAGATCAGTGGAGCTGTGGAGTCATCTCCCTGCTAGGGAGCCCTAAACAAAAGGCTCTAGCAATTTTACAAACTCTGGGGTCAAGGGCAGGGTGGGGGGAGGGGGACAGAAGGAGTGGAAGTACTGGATTCTGAGTCAGAGTGGGGAAAATTGTCAAGGTTTCTCCTCTTCCCCCCACACCCACCTAAGGCAGCCTCAGCACAAGCATCTGAAGAAGTCCTCTGAGAAGGCCTCAGATAAAGAGACCTGGGAATGAGGGCTTGGAGGTGACAGGCATGATCAGCCAGAGGTGCTGAGACCTTGACTGCAGCTTCCTCCAGAGCTGCCTGTGCCCATGTCTGGGGTGAGGAGGAAATTACCCCATGCTTGTGGTCAAGCCTGAAAACTCACACACGATTTTGAACCAGGAGACCCAGGGAGACACTCTGCGGTCCCCTTTTCCTACCTGCCTCTTCAGAGCCAGCTTCCATGTAAGTGTCAGGGCCCCTGCCTCTGCCCAGAGATGTGGTGGCTTTCTCCAGGTGGAAGTCACTTTTCATTCAAATGCCTAGGCTCAAAGCTCTTGGTTCCTGCCATCTTAAGCCCTGGATATCTCTGGGAAATAATTGAGAGAACTAAGTACAAACTCCCACGAAGGGCTCATGTTGCTGACACCAAATGAGACTCTGTTCCTGTTAAGTGGCACCCTCCTTACTCCTTTTCTGAAGATGATCATGCATTAATTGCTACAGATAAGAATTGTGTTCCTGAAAGTTGTCCAAGGTTGCAGGAAAAAAGTTGTATATTTCGGTATCAGTTCTATTTATGTTAACGCTGATCCTGAATTGCTCACTTGTCCCAGTCTATACTATTTTTATTGCATTTTATAAGTATATGTCCTGACTTTACTGTAAGATTGTGAGCTTTTTGAGGATAGAGACATGCCTTAAGTGTTGGCATGGCACCCAGAGTATCTTGCTCTCAAATACATGCTGCTCAGATGAAGTTTCAGGGTATAGAAACTCAGACACCCACAAAACCGTTTCTTCTAGCATTGTCTGGAAATATCTAAGTCTTGTGTTCATTCGCTTTTCCATAAAAACTATATCCTAGCTTCCCTGATAGATTGTAAATATATTCATGTTAGAGGCTTCACAGTAATTGGCTCATAGGTAGCTGTCAACAAGTAAATATTTAACAGATTTCTGAGAACAGTATTCACCAAGAGACAGAAGATAAAGTAAACTGGAACTGGAAATTTAATTCTCTTAACTTCCATGAGGACCTGCCTTCCAGGGTGTGAGATTCCAGGCACAATTCAACAGAACTACTGCTTCCTGGAGTCCCTCAGGTGTGGCCATGGGCAGGGGCAAGTAGTGTTCCTGAAGACAGTGAGCTAACAGACCCCCTCTGCTTCCATTTTCCCTGGTACTCGGACTTAATTGGTGGAGATTTATAGGTTTATGAGGTGCTTGGTGATCTGTTATCATCCATCATGGCCACCACTGGAAACTGTACTCATCCCTACTTCACCATAATAATCATGGTGGGGTTGAGAAAGAAGGAGTGTTTGCTTCAACAAGCCAGAGAGCTGGTCTCCTGGTTTCTAAGTGGACAATTTACACAATTTTGGTCTAGAAAGAGGCACCTTTCCCTTTAAGCAGGCACAGCCCACCCCGCCATCCCAGGACAATTTACTCTACCTATCCATCCACACTTCCCACCTGCCCTGCCTACTCCTTTTGAAGGCAGTTGAGCAGGTCCCGAGATTACAGCTCATTTGGATGGAGCTTGTCCCTTTCTTCCTCTTGGGTGGCTTCTCTGTCTTGTGACCAGGAGCCAGACTCTGGATTCATTCTCCCCATCAACCATGCAGAGGAAAAGTAACCAGATAAATTCCAGTTCAGCATTCCTCCAAGGACCAGAAGTTCTAAATGCTCAGCAAAACTACCTGGAGGAGACTTTTAACAATATGACTTCCTGGAACTTATGACCAAACTTCCTGATTCAGTCAGTCTGGGATGAAGCTTAGTCGGCTGTATTTAAAAAAAACAAAACAAAAAAGAAACTTAACAGATAATTCTGAAGCATGGGTAAGTTTGGAAATCACTGGACAAATTCTAAACTCTGTAAGATCAGGAAGCATGTGAATCTTCCCTTCTTGTATTGTTAACTCAATCCCAGGCACACAGCAACCACTTACATCTTTATTGAGTCAATGAGCAAAGGAATGATTGAAAACAGGGTGGTAGGTTGGGCATACAGTCAACTCGACATCTAAACAATGTGTTTTAATTGACAAATAATTGCAAATATTCACAGGATACATAGTGATGTTTCTATATATGTAATGCGTAATGATCTGATCAAGGTAATTGGCATATCCATCATCTCAAACATTTATTATGTCTCTGTGTTGGGAACATTCAATATCCTTCTTCCAGATATTTGAAACTATATATTATTGTTCACTATAGTCATCCTACAGTGGTCTAGAATACTAGAACTTATTCCTCCTTTCCAGCTGTAATTATGTAGGTTCTAACAAATATCTCCCTATCCTTCCCTTCCCCCACCCTTCCCAGCTTCTAGTATCCTCTGTTCTACTTTTTACTTCTATACTATCAACATTTTTTTAGCTTCTACATATGAGTGAGAACTTGTAGTGTTTAACTTATTTCACTTATTTCCTGGTTTATCTCACTTAACATAATGCTTTCCAGTTTCATCCATGTTGCCATGAATGACAAGATTTCATTCTCTGTTACAGCCGAATACTATTCCTTTGTGTAGCTATACCAGATTTTCTTTACCCATTCATCTCTTGTGGGACACCTAGTCAACCTGGAGTCTTACCTAAAGGCTAGGCAGGGGCCAGTGGATGCAGAAGGCCAAACCAATCGCAGTGGGGCTAGAGGTAGGAATAAAGTAGATGGGCAGGGTGAGGTAAGCAGAAGAAAACTGGATAATATGAACTCCAAGTGAAAGAACAGGGCCCCTGTCCTTGAAAATGCTGCTACTTTTAACCATGCTGCTGCTGCCACCCCTGTGTTGGGACTTACAGGAGTTCTGCCTCCAGTTCCACCTAAGAAAGCCAATCTGATTGATCACTTCCCTGTTTAAAACTTACAAAGCCCTGTGTCACTTTCAGGATCAATCTACACTCCTTCTCTGGCTCACATTTCCTTTCTGCCCCTTCCTCAGCCTATCACTACTTCTTGCCCTCATCTCTGTGTGCACCTGCCATCCCTCTGCAGCTCTTTCAAGATGCCATGTTCTTCCTACTGGCCTCTATCCCCTCTCTGCCTGCAGTACTCATTCCCAGCTCCAGCCCCCACCTAGCAAACACCTATGTGACCATCAAATTACAGCCTACAAACATAAGCTTCACTTACCCCAGGAGGCTGGCAGCTCCCTGAGGGGTCAGTCAGTCAGTCTGTTGTGGCCAAAGCTCCCATATTTTTTGAATGAACGGAAGTTGAGATGAGACTCAACAGCAGACATCCAGTACAAGGGTTTGCTTTTGTTCCCGTAAATCTGGATTGATTCTGCAGAGACACAAATAATCATTTGGCTCTAGAGAGGAATCGGAGGGGGGTTGGGCCAAGAGTCGTGCTAAGAAGGAGCAAAGCAAATAAAGGTGGGAAATTTCAAAAGAGACCAGAGAGCAGGCAACGTGTCACGCCCAGTGCGTCGCTGGGGCCAAAGGCTGGTGTGAGAGACCAGTTCCCGTGGTCACTCGGCCAAGGCAGGCTGCTGAGCTGGCCCCAGCACTGAAGAAACCCACGTGGCGGCACAGGTGAACGAAGGCTTGCAAATCGCGCCCAGGCGTGGGCGGGGCGGGGCGGGGCGGGCCTGGTGCACTGCGGAGAGGGTCAAGTGCACTGGAGGGCGGGCCAGGTGCGCCCAGGGGCCGAGTAGGGCTTGCGCCGCCGCGAGGCTGGTGCTGGGGCGGCCGATCCGCCGGCTTGACGCGCTGATGCCTTGATCTGGTGAGACAAGCGGAGGCTGCTGTGAGAAGCGGCCTGGTTGTATGACATTCAGCAAGCTAGAAATAACCAGTTGGGCTCCTGGCACTCTGGTCGTAAATGTCTTACTCTTTCCAGGCAACAGCCGGAGTGAGGGGGCTTTTCTCCAGCGTAGTCCACTGCTCTGTGTGTTAGAGGACCTGGGTTTTAGTTCAGGCTTAGCTTCTAACTCGGTAGTTTAGGGGGAATCGCTTCAGTTGACGGTGGCGCGGCTTCTCCTCTGTAAAATGGGGCTGTTGATGACTGAGCCTCTTCTGCCCACCTCTGGTAGAGAGCGATTCCAAGTGACTGCTCCGCGCACCCTAATCCCGGCAGCCTGAACTTGATGTCTGCTGCTTCTAGAAGCTCAGCGCTCCAAATACCTACTCTGCAAGGGACCTGTAGATGATCCTGATTAGAAATGGTGCTGCTTAACCTTTTGTGACTCATGGGTTACATGAGAATCCTTTGAAATCTGGGGGCTCTTGCCCTAGACAAATTATAGCACAAATGTAGCTCATAAGGGCAGAATTCCTGGTTTAAGCCACAGACCCATGATTTAACATCTGCAATCCAGTCCAGTCACTGCTTTTTTGGAGGCTAAAACAAGCCTTCAGGGTTTCCCTTGCCTTCCAGTCCTCATATATACACATGAGCAACACCTTTTCCCTCTCGCCTCTCTTAACCATCTTCTTCACCATCCCTCACACTCCCAAGAGAGAAATTGCCCTGTAAATATTTGTTAAAGGCGTGGCATGACCCATTGCAGCAGAAAAAGTGAAACATAATACTCCCCCTTTCCCCAGTGTACAGAATTCTCCCTGGTGTGTCTCTCCTGGCTTGTTCTGGATCCTTCCCACAGCCTGGTTGGGGCGGGGGGGTCGGGGGGAGGGCGGCAGGAAGGTGGTTTGCAAAAATGGGAGGAGAAACTGCCCAGCACAGGACTCCCTTCAGAGTTTTCAGAACACTTTGGAATCAGCATCATAATCATTGTCAAATCAAATGTGCTACTCCGGCAGCCACCTGGCCTGAGGCAGTTACAGCCAAAGCTGTTTGGCTTGCCCACAGTATCTCCTTGCAAATGGGGAACTACGAGGAAGGGCCTCTGGAATATGCTTGCAAGAAACAGCTCTTGTCCAGGCTCGGTGGCTCATATCTGTAATCCCAGCACTTTGGGAGGCCAAGGTGGGAAGATTGCTTGAGCCCAGCCTGGGGCAATACAGCTAGACCCTATCTCTATTACAAATCAGCTTAAAAAAAAAAAAAAAGAACAGCTATAACTATGGCTGATTCAAGAGGCCAGAAATTGGCCCTCATTCCTACCACATTGCCTTGATAAAATGGAATAGCCCAGCTGGGGATGGGAAGGCCGTACATAGAAACTTAACCTCTCTCCCATGTAGATGGCACCAGTGGCATCAACATCACCAGAAGCTTGATAGAAATGCAGGTTCTGTCCCAGACCTATTGAAAGGAGATCTGCATTTTAACATGACTGTTGAGAGGATCTGCATACATGTTAAAGTTTGAGAGGCCTAATCCAAAGTCTGCTGATGGTGGTCATTAGCTTCCCAGTCACTCCTTTCTTCTCTCTGGAAAACTCAGAGATGCAAATGACAAGGGACCATGTTCTGAATAGAGTCCAGTTTGGTTTTAGTTGTAGTAGTCGCTCTGGCCTCAGTACTGCTGGAGTCAGTCCCAAGGCCTAACTACCAAGTGCTCTTGCAGAAGTAGGGGGAGAAGTCCCTGGAGTCACCCAGAAGCACAGCCTAGCACTATCTTCACTTGCTGTTAGCAGTGAAGATGCAGAAGTCATGGGAGGTGAGGAGAGCACAGACTAGTGACTTTCAGAGGGGAAAGATGGAAGAGAAGTGGAGAAAACCATGCAGGAGAAGACAGGCTGGAGAGGTGCCAGGACCTCCCTGTCCTCTACAAATACTTAGGGTTCTGTGACTTAAGGAAAGAGATGCTTGGCCGGCATATAGAAAATGTAATGTGGGCACTTTGGTGCTGCCCTGGCTCTTAAAGGGGTCAAAAGCAGACCAGCTTCGAGGTGCCAGCTATTCTCTTTGTAGCCTAGGAAAGACATCCTTGATCTTTTATTGTTCTGCCTTTGCTCAGAGCCACAACTCTCTCTGGAGAAAGGCTTGCCTTAAAAGAGATGCTATTAGAGCTGAAAATGTTTTAGCTTCACTTCCAGTCTTGATTCCTTGTGAGAAGTAATTGCTGCTGGACTGTGTATGCCCCATGCCTTTTATTCCTGCATCTTTTTTTAGGTGACAGCAGAGAAGTGGACACAGCCACTTAAAATTCAGCTGGACTCGTGTTGCCATGGAGATTGATTCAGACAACAGGAAAGATAAGTGTAAGCAAAATTGCATAGTATACATTATAAGACTTTGGGGTGGGGGCTAGATTCAGCTGGTAGAATAAAGTGATTATTACTTGGAATCCTGGATTAGTGAGGGAATCAGAGAGATGCTGAAACTGCACAGTGTATAAACATCCAGTTGAAAAGAAGAATAAAACTTGATCCCCATCACCTAGATGTTGGGCAGTTTATTATAGATGCTACAAAGGGATTTATTTTTCTCAAAATGATTAACTAAAGGCATCCCAAATCACAACCCCTCTAACATGACTGCACTCCAAGCTGCCTACTTACTGTGGGCCCAGCTACTCACAGCTCAACTCTTTTTGCCCATCCAATTTTTCCCCCTATAAGCTCAAACTTTTCTTCTCCAGAATGATCCCAGTTCATAGGAATCTCATCCGTAGTGCAGAGGAAATTCACTACTCAGGAGCAGTCTACGATACCATCACACTCTTCTTTGTGTATAACTCTGGAATTATTCTCTAATTGTTTTATTATATCCTTGTCTGTCTACACAGATAGACCAGCAGCCTTCTATGTTCTGCATCTCCTATTATCTCTCAGCCTCCTACTAGTCAGTAGGCGCTTGACTGATGTCAGTTGGGCTGACCTAGACAGTGGCAGGTCCTTGACTCACTTATCTGAAACCCAGGACTCTTAGGCAGCCTGAGAAAGAGTTAGGACTGTTGACTCTGGGACATTCTTGGCTCTGTAGAAATGTTGTTTTTAAAAGCAGGGGTTTTATCTTCAGTGCATTGAAGAGATAAAAGCCCACTGTCAGCATATCTTTCAAGTATCTGCTTGTGTTGATTCCCACTGTCAGGCTATGGTCCCCACACATAGATTTCTTCAATTTTCCTGGCAATCCCCAGTGATGGGCAGAGATGGGGCAGGGGATAAAATATGATCAAACCACGGTCTATTTTTCTTTTTCTTTTTGTTTTTCTCTTATTTTTTAAGAGACAGAGTCTCACTCTGTCACCCAGGTTGGAGTGCAGTGGTACAGTAGCTCACTGCAGCCACCAACTCCTGGGTTCAAGCGATGCTCCTCAGCCTTCTGAGTAGCTGGGACTGCAGGTGCATGCCACCACACCCAGTTAACTTAAATTTTTTTTGTATAGATGGGATCTCGCTATGCTGCCCAGGCTGGCCTTGAACCACTAGCCTCAAGCTATCTTCCCACCTCAGCCTCCCAAAGTGCTGGAATTATGGTTGTGAACCACTACACCCAGGCAGTCTATTCTCAACAAAAGAAACTAGAACAGTTTGAGGGCTCATCTCTTCTCAAATTCCCCCAGTGTCCTAAACCAAAATTTATGAAAAGAATGAATGAGCCTGGCTCGGTGGCTCAGCCTGTAATCCCACACCTTTGGGAGGCTGAGGTGAGTGGATTGCCTGAGCCCGCGGGTTCGAGACCTGCCCGCGCAACTTGGTGAGACCTCATCTCTACAATAAATCAAAAATTAGCCTGGCGTGGTAGCGCACGCCTGTAGTTCCAGCTACTTGGAAGGCTGAGGCGGAAGGATCGCTGGAGCCCAGCAGGTCGAGGCTGTGGTGGCCGGGAGCGGCCACTGTACTCCAGTTTGGGTGACAGAGTGTGACTCCAACTCAAAAAAAAAAAAAAAAAAAAAGAATGAATGTGTTTTCTTCACAGGTATGAATACTTCTCCAGAAGCAGTTGTTTGGCTATCTGGAATGTCAGTGGCCTTTGATCCATAAGACTCGCAGGTGTGAATCAGAGCAATATTCTGGACTTCCGTAGGAAAGTCTCTATCTACCACTCTACATTGTTTCATCCTTACAAAAAACCTGAGGCCACTCATTCATCCACACGTAGTTCGTGTCTACCGCATGCTAGGCACTTGAGGAAGGCATTAGAGACACGATAGCAGGTACAAAAGACATTGCATAGGATCCGGTGGGAGAGACTGGAATTAGTCCAATGAATATATAATTATCAACTGTGAAAAAAGGCCCTAAAGGAAAAGACTAGGATGTTCCGCAGAAATCTTACAAGAGGCTTTATTTGATTCAGTGGAGTTAGGGAGGGGAAGATGCAAGGGGCACTTCTCAGAGGAAGTGGCTTATTAAGCTGTACTTATTAGATGTACTTATTAGACTATACTTATTATGCTTTTGAGCTGAGCACTGAAGGAGGAAAAAAATTTTAAAGCCAAGAGGAGTAGAGGAGTGCTTGAGATACAAAGAGCTAGCTTGCTGGAGGGACTGGAATAAAGTCCTTGTGGCTGGATTAGAGGACATAAAGAAAGCACAATATAAAGAGGCAGGCAGGGTCTGGATCTCATGGGGATGTAGAAACAGCACTGACAACTTTGGCTTTTATTTTGGAACAGTGGAGAGCCATTTTAAGCAGAAAATGAGAACATTCAATGTATGCGTCCAGACGATTGCTCTGGGGAGACAGTGGTGAGCAAAAGCATCACCACTCTGATCTAACTCTGCCATTGTACAATCTAATCAGTCACCCAAATTCTACTTCTGCACCTCTTAGCCAAAGTGAGTTATGCCTCCCTGGGCCCACCAAAAATCCCAGATGGCTTGTGGAAAGGCATGCAGGCCCTGGTAGAACTCACTGCTCAGGCATTTGAATGCAGGCAGCTTCACTTCCATCAGCACTTGGCCTCCACTCCCAAGGAACAAATCCTTCAAATTATAACCCTTAGGTCCCCATGCCCAGGCAGGCTTGCGTCTCTCGGATCACAGTAATCATGGTTTTGACTGCATTGCCAATCCCAAATAAATGATTAGCCCAAGATGGATGGGCTAGGCAGCAGCCACACCAAGTTCAGCTTTCTAGTTCCCTGGACACAGGCAGATGCCCTCCTCAGGAATGCTGTCAGACGCTTATAAAAAAAGTGTTTCGTGTTCCCCAAACACTTGGATTTATTCTTTAATACACATGTTTATTCTATGACTCGAGTTTCCAGGATCATTTTCCGGGGTATTCAGAAACTCTCTTCAGATGGGAAATGACTCCTTATTTGAAAAACATCTTTAGTCAAGTTTGGTTGTTCCATGGCTGTGAACATCCTTTGGGGATGATGCTGGCTTTCTTATGGGCTGCTCCACCTAACTATTTCCTGAAGCTGCTGGTACAGGTGAAACAGGCATATGAATAACCCCTGGGCTGCCAGAAAGACACCTTAATCCTCGATGGGTTTTGATTTGAAAAGGGATGACTTATTCACTTGATTTGGTTTACAAATTTGCTGCGTTGGCAGGGCCTTTCCCCAGGCCTCTGTGCAGAAATGAGCCAAGGTTACTCATCCCTCTGCGTTTTAAAGGCATTCCAGGAGTGTTCAGACAAGCTGCTGAAAAAATGGTATTTAAGGACTACTGAGCATGGATGTTTCAGGCCCCAGGAATGCCATGGAAATGGGAAATGACTCTTGCGCCAGTGGCAGAGATGAGGTGGCCATGCACGGGGGGCCTTGGGGGTGGTTCCTAGGAAGAGGAGCGGCTTGAAAAATGGGACCCACATGCCCAGCTTTGTCCTTGCACACAGAGCTCCTCCTTCAGCCCACTTCTCTCTCTATGAGTTGATCTGTCCTGACAGCTGCCAGATTAGGCTCTCCTTCCTAGGGCTGGCTTTGACCCTCCCACGAATCTTTCCTCTCAAAATCAACTCTTCATTTAAACGTTGTTTAGCCTGACGTCAGGGGTGAAACAGACTGCCTTAAAATTCTTTATAGGGAAGGGCAGTTACAACCAGTGAATAAGTTCCAAAAAATATGTAAATGTATGGTGTCAGAACTCATCTACCAAACTCGAATCTATATTTGGATATAAATGATCTATAAACAATTCTGAAGGACACACAGTTCAGAAGCAATTTGTAATGTTTGTTATCATCCTTCTGTGTTTTTTAAATTTATTTTATTTTGAGTTGGGGTCTCACTCTGTCACCCAGGCTGGAGTGCTGGGGCACGATCATGGCTCACCACAGCCTCTATCTTCTGGTTTTAGGCGATCCTTCTGCTTCAGCCTCCCAAGTAGCTGGGACTACAGGTGCATACCACCATGCCCAGCTAAACCTTTTTTTTTATTTTGTGTTTTTGTAGAGACAAAGTCTCACTATGTTGCTCAGGCTGTATTTTATTTTTAATTGACAAATAATAATATATATACTACGGGACACAATGTGATGTTTCAATACACGTGTCCATTGTAGAATGGGCACATCAGGCTAATGAACATATCTAACACCTCACATACTTATCATTTCTTTGTAATGAAAACATTTAAAATCTATTATTTTAGCAATTCTGAAATATATAGTACGCTATTAGCCAAAGTCACCTTGCTGTGTGATTTTCTTTCTGATCCGTGCAGCATTGGAATACCTTCTCTGTTCTCCAAATTAGAATAGTTCTTTGGGTCTAAGAACATGTTTGCCCTAAGGCAGAACCTGAGTCCAGTCTAGAGTCCAATGGCAATAAAATATTGTGTTCCTCTCTGTCACTGACTTATCCCATCTGCCAACAGCCTTGGACGAGCCATCTGACTTCTCTATCCTCACCTTCCTTGTGTGTAGAAAAAGGATAATACTGCTCTTGCAGTTATTGTGAAATGTATTTAATGCACTGTACGTGGTGAACCACGCAAACTTCAAAAATAGTAAAAAAAGTATAACCATGTTATTATGTGAAATAGTATTTTCCTATCCTTTCTCCTATTCTCCCTGGAAAAAAGCAAACAAACAAAATCCATGCCAACCAAAGCATTTATGATGGCGGGCCTAATTTAGGTCTTGTCCAGAGTAGAAAAAGCTGGCACCACCGTGGGATCCATTCCTGGGTTCCTCAGAACACCCACACTCTGCGTCTCTGCCTTGGGCTTGCATCCTTGCACTGTCTCTCTGGCTGTACTCATGTTGGGGCTGGGGGAGAAGCTGGTACCCCAACACTATTCCTGGAGGCAGAATCTGTTGCATAGTCACATATATTCCATTGAGAGATTTCTTCTGGCTGCCAATTTCATAGAGCTTGCAAAAACACTTTTTGTGAATGCCCTGACTCTGACATGTCTTTCTCACACTGAACATTACTGGGGCAGAAACCCGTCCCTGCTATTCTTTTTTCACGATGCAGCGACTTTCAGGCAATGAGTGAATGTTTCTATGGGGGAAAGGACTATGGTCACAGGGCAGTCACCAACTAGCTGGCATGCCTGGAGTAAGTTTCTCAATTTCTCTGGGCCTCATTTTTCTAAGTAGGAGGTTTTCAGCTGCTGTTCAGTGAAACCCTTTTGTGAGGAAAGGAGTAGAGATGGGCTTTGCTAATATTAATTATTATTACTATTTACCAATTTGGGCATCCTTATAAAGTCTGAGTTAATAGAAAAAGTTTAAACACCACTGTCTTCAAGCACTAATCTTCTATTGCCCCAAAAATTCCACCCGAGCCCTCAACTCATTGCTCTTATGAGATATTTGTTTTTATTCAGTCTAGATCATCCTTCTTTCTCCTTCAAAGCTGATAATTGTGTGGAACAGTGGTTAGAAAGAGGGCATCAGCTAGGCATGGTGGTTCACCCTGTAATCTCAGCACTTTGGAAGGCCAAGGAAGGCAGATCACTAGGAATTCAAGACCAGCCTAGGTAACATACTGAAACCTCGTCTCTACAAAAAATATTAAAAATTTAGTGAAGTGTGGTGGCATGTACCTGTAGCTATTCAGGAGGGTGAGGTGAAAGAATTGCCTGAGCCCTGGAGGTTGAGACTGCTATAAGCCATGATAATAGTGATTATACCAGCCTGCGCAAAATATTAAGAACCCAACTCAAAAAAAAAAAAAAAAAGAAAGAAAGAAAAAGAAAAAGAAAGAAAGAAGTCATCACACAAATATCTGGTAGATTAGGAATTCTCAGCTTTATCCATCCAGTCTGGAGAGGTTTTCGGTAGCAAGCTGTGGTGATAGGGCCTTGATCAGATGACGTAGGTACCAGGACTGGAATCCTCCTACCATGGTCATATCCCAAGGGCTCATGGTATGGAGTAAAAATTTACAGGTGGCTCCTGAGTCTCTATATTTTCCAGTGATAAAATGTATACTTCTGGGATTGGTTCTATGTTCTGTCTTCTGAAGTAATTTTAATTAAATTAAAACTTTAATTTAGACTTTGCCATAAAATGAAGAGGTGGAAAATTCATTAAAAACCTACACTGCGCTGCCCTCTGGAAATGGCATAATTTGCTGGTCTCCATCTGGCTGTCAATAAGCTATAGTGCCATTGACCTAAAGGCTGCTGTGTTTTGCCAACCATCAAAGGATCAAGACTGTGAGTCTGACAGGCTAGAGAGGGTGGTATCCCAGAGGAAGTCCCCACAGTGGATCTGCTGCACAACCGGCAAGGTCTCCAAACAACCCACCTGGCATTCTCCCCCCCCCAACCATGGTCTACTGAGAAAGCAGGGACATCACATATTTAGAATCCATGTTCTCCTCTTCCATCTCCAGTAATTACTCCCAACCATGCAACCCTCTTGAGGTCTTCAGTCCAAAATTTTCTCCTTATTCACCAAAAAATAGTCTTTAGTTGTGGAAAGATCCTGTAAGCATGGAGGGGCTCATAGATTTTTTCAGAACCTAGCCTCAACGCTCTTCTGGAAACCAGGTGTTGATCCTCTGTCTCGTCTCTCTACTCTTCTGCCAATCCTTACTCTTCCTCCTCGGCAATCCCATCATGTTTTACTATATTTCTGCTCTTGTTCTCCATCATAGGGCCTTTCTACATAATGCTGTGTCTGGAATTCATCTCTCAGGAGTGTGTTGACACTTCAGCACTCTTCTGAAGTCAAGAGGCAGATTTCTCAGGAAACATTTAAAAGGAGATCAAGTGTCTCTGTTTTGAATTATGGCACATGGAGAAAGAAGTCAAAACAAAGTATTATAATAAACTTAGAGAAATCCCAGAACCAAATCTCCTTAAATATGACCTAGTTGGAATGTGGCACAAGTTGCCTTTTTGGTTCATTTATTTGAAACAATTGTGTGATATCGTTGTTTAGTACCTGGCCTACGTGTATCCCCAAGGCAATCCCTAATGAATGATTATGGCAACCATGAGATGCTGTTTCATATACAACAGGAACAGGTATCATGGTCAACTCCACTAGTTTGCAGAATATACCGTTTTTTTCACACAACGAATTTTGTTGTATCTATCTAGAGAAACTTCAGAAGGGAAATTAAGTCTGGCAAATCACTATCTTTTTAAAAATAAGAACTCTTTAGATTTTAAAATAAAGTCTCTTTTTAGCTTTAGCTGTATCTTACAGATTTCTAAAAACTTTATATGTTGAAATAATTTCAAACTTAAAAAAAACTACAAAAAGAGTATAAAAACTCCCGTATACCTTCACCCAGATTCACCATTTCTGGGCTAACGTTTTACCACATGTGCTTCATTTTTCTCTGGATTTTATCATTCTCATCATGATCATTATCCTCCTCCTCCTCCTCATCATCATCTGAGAATAATTTCAAGCATCATATGCCTTTATTCCTAAATATTTTATTGTGTATTTTCTAATAACAAAGATATTCTCCCACTACAAAGATATTCTCTCACTACAAATGTCAAAACAGGACATTTAGTATAATATTATTGTCTATTCTACAGACCTTGTTCAAATTTTGTCAGTTATCCAAAAAATATTCTTTTCTTTTTTTAGATTAGAAAATATAGTTTATTTAGAAAGTAAATGAGAGAGAGAGAGAGAGAGGAGATTCACCTCCCCAAGGTAGAGGAGGGAGGCACAGCCAAGAAACATGGTGGTCATAGCTCAAGGAGCCTCGTGAATGCACCAGTTTCCAGAGTTTAACAAAGCAATGACCCCAAAATATTCTTTTTTTTTTTGAGTTGGAGTCTCACTCTGTCGCCCAGACTGGAGTGCAGTGGCCGCTCCCGGCCACCGCAGCCTCAACCTGCTGGGCTCCGGCGATCCTTCTGCCTCAGCCTTCCTAGTAGCCAGAATTACAAGCACGCGCTACCATGCCCGGCTGATTTTTGATTTATTGTAGAGATGAGGTCTCCAAGTTGCCCGGGCGGGTCTCGAACCCGCGGGCTCAGGCTATCCACTCACCTCAGCCTCCCAAAGGCGTGGGATTACAGGCTGAGCCACTGAGCCCGGCTCCAAAATACTCTGAACAGCATTTATTCTTCCTGGGCCAGCACTCACAGGTTGTGATATGAAGTAATTTCATTGTCATTTATTTCTAAATATTTTATCATTTCCATTGTGAATTCTTCTTTAACCCATGAGTTATTTGGAAGGTTTTTTCTTTAATGAGTTTCCAGGCATATGTTGTAATTATTATTGTTTTTAACTTATTGTCATTATTAATTTCAAATTTAGTTGCACTGTTGTCAAAGAACATGGGTCTTATGATAATCCTGTCACTCTTGATGAGACTTTGTGGTTTTAACAAGGATAAGATTATGTAAATTGGTGTTTGGGCATAAGAACTTTTTTCTACATATCTAGCAGATTTTTTGTTCAAACCTTTTCAATTCTTGCTAAACTTTCGTTTTACTTGATCTCAGTAATTTGCATGATGATTGTAGATTTGATAAGTTCTCCTTATCATCCTCTCAAGTTTGGCTTGCTGGTAGCAGAGTTATGGTGTTAGGTAAATACAAGCTCTTAAAAACTATATCTTGGTGGATTTTTTTTGTATTACTGTATAGTGTTTTTTGTCTGAAATTCTATTAAGCTTGATATAAATATTGCTATACCAGTTTCCTTTTTAATTATAATTTACATAGTACCTATTTTAAAATTTCTTTACATTCAAGTTTTCTCTTTGGTTTTGTTTTAATTACATCTCCTCTAAGAAGCATATTGCTGTTTTTTAAATAACAAATTCACTCTGATAGCCATTTTTAGTAGATAAATATAATCCTTTTATATTTATTATAATATCTGAACTTCTGAGTTTTTTATTTTGAGTTTTCTCCTTTATATATATAGCTTTGTAAATTTCTCCTTTCCTGCCTCTCATTGCATTGTTTCCATATAGAGTATTTTAATAAATATACATTTATATGTTGATTCCAGTGATTTCCTTTAATTTTTTGAACATGTAGGTTTAATCATAAACTTTTCTAACAAAAGATACAACTATTCCAAATTTCTGCTTTTTCTTTAATAGGATAGGACTCATAAGAGTTTTTTGTTTTTTGGGTTTTTTTGGCCAGTTTTTTAATTTTTGTAGAGACAAGGTCTCACCATGTTGCCCAGACTGGGCTTGATCTCCTGGACTCAAGTCTCCCAAAGTGCTGAGATTTCAAGTGTGAGCCACCATGCCCAGCCAAGGATAGGATTCATAGAGATTGAACATGACACTCCTTTCCCCCTATCTTATTATTGGTGTGTAGAGTTTTAATTTTATCCTGTTTTAAATACAAGAATGTTATGAAACTTGGTCAATATGTATGTCCTTATGGTCAATAATTAATTAAATTTATTACTAACTGTTATCAGTATACTTCATATACTGATACTTCTTATACTTCATGCCCTAGGCCCACTTTTCTTCTTAGTAAATAACATTCTATAGTACTCCTTTTAGTGAGGTTTTGACTCTTCTTTGTGACAAGAAATCTGCTATGAGTGCAGATATGACTTCTCTGTAGATAATATAATATATATTTCCTTTCTGGAAATCTCTCCATTCTTCTCTTTAATGTTGCTGCCTTGCAGTTTTTCTTCAATGTCTCTGGTAGGGGTTGGTTTGCTTTATTGATTCAACTGAAGCCCTCACAGTGCTCCTTGGCCCAAGGACTTTTCTCTTTTTTCAGTCATGGAAGTCTCTTCTACTTATCTCTTTAAATGTTGCTTCACTTTATTTTCTTCTTCAGGAATCCTATTGGACATGTATTGTAGCTATGCAAATGATGTCTCTTGTCTTTTTTCATACTTTTTAATATCTCTGTGTAAGGACAAATTCCTCAGTACTATTTTCTAATTCATTAATTCCCTACGTAATTGTTCTCAGCCTAGAGTTTACTCTATTTATTGAACTTTTAATTTAAATTACTGTAATTTTTATTTCAAAGATTTCAAATTATTTATTTTTGTATTCACACAATATTATATAATTCCTGCCTGTTTGTGTTTTATGTCTTATTTTTGTTGTTGTTGTTTTTCAAAAAAATTGGAAGCCTAGAGTTTGGAGAGAGGTCTGAGCTAAAGATACAAATCAGAAATAGTCAAGAAGTAGATGATATTTAAAATTGTAAGGATAAGATCACCAAAGGAGTGAATATAGACAAAGACTAGGACCAAGAACTAAATCTAAGTGTTCTCCAACATTAACTTTGAGACGAAAAGCTAGGACAATGAAGAAGGAAACTGGCTGGGCCTGGTGGCTCACATCTGTAATCCCAATACTGTGAGAGGCAGAGGCAGGAGGACTGTTTAAGCCTAGAGTTCAAGACCAGCCTGGGTAACACAGTGAGACCTTGTCTCTAGAAGAAAATTTTTAAAAACTTAGCCAGGTGTGGTGGCACACACCTATAGTCCTAGTTACTGGGGAGGATAATGGAGGTCAAGGCTGTGGTGAGCCATGATCATGCCACTGCATGCTCACTCACAGAGTGAGATCCTAACTCACAAAAGTGGCTAGTGTCATAGGAGAGAAAACAGGAAAGGGTTATATCCTAATAAAAGAAGAAAGTCTGAGAGGATCAACTCTATCAAATTCTGCTTAGTAAAGTGAGGACTGGGAACTGACCTTCTGCTTTAGCAAAGTCAGTAGTGGTGGGGGAGAATGCCCAGTTAGAATGATAATACCTCACAATTAATTTTAAGCCTCCTTTCATGACTGGCAAAGGTGGGAATGTTATTCACTCCCACCAACCTTTGGCTCTAGCAACAAATTAGCTTCCATACTCTGCCTCAGGCAAAACTCTTTATTTCCATTTACTTTGTGAGACCAAACTCCCACTGACTCTTTCTGGCTTTAGGCCTTGGAGCACACTGATTTCAGATTTGTAGAGATGTTTATCCATGAGTCAACTATACCATTTTTATTTTCTATTTTATCTCTTATTACTAGGAGGTTAAAGCACCAAAACTGTATCAAAGCATAAATTTGAGATGCCATGTTGATTGGCTGAAAGTTTTTTATATTCTTTAAACATGTGGACATTTTGGATTATGTGTTAGTTGACTACTATTGCTACAGAAAAAACCACCCCAAATTTCTGTCTTAAAACAGCCACCATTTATTTAGCTCACGATTCTGCAAATCAGCAACGTAGGGTGGATCAGCCATACATTCTTCTGGTCTTCTGGGTGCTTTCATGCATCCCTGGTGAGCTACAGGTCAGTGAAGGACCCCTGCTCCTGGGCTGTTGGCTGAGGCAACAGGGGTTACAGGGTTGCTTTGTCCCTGTGGTCCTTTGTCATCTAGCAGGCTGGTTTAGGTTTGGTCACATGGTAAGGAGTAAGCAGAGTTCTAAGAGAGAGAACAGAAAACTCACAAGGCCTCTTAAGGCCTTGGCTGTAGCGTCCCTTCTGCTATGATTTATTGATTAAAGCCGATCACATGGGCAGCCCACATTCAAGGGAAAAATCTCTTTGATGGGAGGAGCTGGAAAACCACATTGCAAAGAGGTATAGATGCAAGGAAGATAATTTTGGACATTTTTATAAACAATGTGTGTAAATAGTGCACGAAATGGGCTTACATAGTTATGAGAAGAACTTAAATTACATATAAGAAGAAAAGATGTCAACTCGAAAGCCCACTAGTAATTTTGGAGCATTGCATGTATGGGAGGCAGGTTTCCAGACCAGGTCCAGCTAGAACTGAGGCTCTGCATCAAATTCAGGACCGGTCCAGTGCTGTCTGCCATAATCAAGGTATATGCTGGAATCCATGGGAGAGTCACAGAGGAATTCCTTCCTGCCTTTCAAGGAGTTATTGCTTGAACAGGGAGTTCAGGGCAAGCCTACAGCTCTCCAATAAATATTAAATGCTAGGATATAACTGGTCATGGGGAAAATTTTTGGAGAGAGGTAGAGTTCAAACTGTAGGCTGTGAGGAACAAACCATGGAAGATTAAAAACTCAGGTCAGGTGTGATGGCTCATGCCTGTAATCTCAGGGCTTTGGGAGGCCCAGATGGGAGGATTCCTTGAGCCCAGGAGTTTGCGACCAGCCTGGGCAACACACTGAGACCCCCATCTCTATTAAACAAAAAAAAAAATCAAAGAATTATCCAGGTGTGGTGGCATGCTCCTGTAATACCAGCTACTTGGGAGGTTGAGGTGGGTGGATTGCCTGAACCCAGGAGTTTGAGACTGTAGTGAACTGTGATCATGCCTCTGTACTCCACCTTGGGCAACAGAGTGAAACTCTGACTCAAAAAACTCAAAAGAGGCAGATTACATATAGAGTGTTGCACTTTGGCCAGCATTCTTATTTAAATTCTTGAAGATGCCAGAAGGCTGAGTGATGCATCAATCCTCAGGAGACAAAAGGGAAAAGAACCAAGTTTTCCCAACTGATTTTTTTTCTTAGTTGAACCAAAAGGAATTTATTACTTTTAACTGAAAGAACACTTGAATCAACAGGAATTCTGCACACTTCAGCAAAGATGAGTCCCAGCTTGTGGTAATTCTGACAGATTTTCAGGTTGTTACCAAGATATCCCTTCATGCCATGGCAGCCCAGTTGTGGATGTTCTCTGCGCCTGGGCCAAATGAGGCCAGAAAGAGCCCAGAGGCTAGTGCTTCGAGGGTTCCTTGACCTGAGGGTCTTTAGTCCTCACTGCAGCAATCTCACAAGTTTCTTCTTGTTTTATAGATTCTGGAAATTGAAGGCTGCTACTCAAAATGTTCCACAGGTACTTTTTCATTTGTCTAAACCTACCCAGTGATTTTTTTTTTAAATGCCAACATTTGACTAGACTTGACTTTCTTTTTCCCAAAGTTATTGGCTACACTGGCTAATTCTTAGGTTGAAGACAGGGTCTAGGGCCTGAGGATCACAGCTCCCATGGGAGCTAGGTCTGTCCAAGCTATGGCTTTCAGCTCAGACTTCTCACCAAGCCTTGGTTCTCCTGAGAAATCACAAGAACTCCAGACACTAGAGTGGAATGAATCTAGCACAGATAAGCCAAGCATTCCCAAAATGCTTAATATCTCTTTCCAAGAGTGAAGAGAGTTGATACAGAGATGAGACAATCATCCCAATATAAAAACTAGTGCACATACTGGGAAATACATAGAAAATATTTAATAAGTGTATTGTTTATGCTTCTTATCCCAGAAGTGAATTCAATCTAACACTATATTATGAGTATGAATTTGTGTAACATGAAAGATTCTATTCTAGACTCAAGAAGCAGTAATGAAATGGCAACAAAAATCTTTAGGTGCTACTCTGTGATAGAAACTACACTTCTTATGGCCGGAGGATACGGTAGCTCACACCTATAATGTCAGCACTTTGGGAGGCCAAGGCTGGAGGATTGCTTAAGTCCAGGAGTTTGAGACTGGCCTGAGCAACACAGGCCAGTCTCTTCTCTGTAAGAAGTCAAACAATTAGCCAGGTGTGGTGGCATGTGCCTGTAGTCCCAGCTACTTGGGAGGATGAGGGGGAAGGCATCTGAGCCCAGGAAGTTGAGGCTGCGGTGAGCCATGATCATGCTATTGCACTCCAGCCTGAGCAACAGAGCAAGACCCCAACTCAAAAAAAAAAACAAAAAAGAAGAAGAAATTTTGCTTTACTTTTGCTCATTCACCATGTCTAATCAATGCCCCTATCCTTTCAGTTCTGTTGTTATAATATTTCTAGAATCCAGTCCTTTCTCCCATTCCTGCCGCCTTAAACACAACCTTATCATCTTCCAGTAGGATTATTGTATAGCCTCTGTTATGTGCTGAATTGTACCCCCTCAACAACCTCCTTGCACATTAGAATATGACTATATTTAGAGATAGGGCCTTTGAATAGATAATTAAGGTAAAATGAAATCAGATGGGTGGGCCCTAATCCAATGTGACTGGTATCCTTGTAAGAAGAGGAGAGTAGGTCATATGCACACAGAGCGAAGACCACGTGATGACAGAGCAGAGACCCAAGAAGAAGGGCTCAGAATAAGCCAGCCCTGCCACCAGGTTGACCTCAGACCTCCAACCTCTAGAATTGTGAGACAATACACTTCTGTTGGGTAGGCCAGCCAGCATGTGGCATTGTGTTGTGGCAACTCTCTCAAGAGGACACAGACTTCTGTCCAAGCTCTGTGCTTCCCATCCTGTCCCTCTTAAATTGGCACTTCTGAAAGTGGAATTATCTACTTCACTCATTAGTCTGACCTGGTCACTTGTTTGTTAAAAACCCTTCAATAGGCCATGTACAGTGGCTCGCACCTGTAATCCCAGCATTTTGGGAGGTCGAGGCAGGAGGAAAACAGCCTGGGTAACATAGTGGAACCTCATCTCTACAAAAAAATATTTAAAAAGTAGCCAGGTGTGGTGGTGTGTGCCTGTAGTCCCAGGTCTCAGAAGGCTGAGGCAGAAGGATGGCCTGAGCCCAGGAAGTCAAGGCTGCAGTAAGCCATGACCATGTTCCTGCACTCCAGCCAAAGCAAGAAGCCAGAGTGAGACCCCAACTCAAAAAAACAAAACACAACAAACAAAAAAGTGCTTCAGTGGGACCCCTGCTGTCCCAGTAGTGCTTTCTACAGTTCATTTGCTGGAACATTCATTATGTAAAATGCCCTTCAGTTATGTAAGTCTGGGAACTCCACAAGTCTACTTGAGAGATCATTGCACACTTGCATATTAAAACTGCAAGAAGTTTTGCAGTCAAAAAACCTGGTTAACATTGTTTCACCCAGTGTTTGTCAAACTTATTTGAGTGGAATTTTTTTTCTTGGTATAATATACATTACTTCTACTGCAGCTTGTGTTCTGTAGTACAAACTAGGAGATACTGCCCTGCACAGTTAAGTCGACATGCTTTGACTTGTCATGCAGGACGAGGGTCACCAGGTTTAGCAACAAAAATACAGGATGCCCAGTTATATTTGAATTTCAGATAAGTCAAAACAATTATGTGTTGTTTATCTGAAATTCAGTTCAACTGAGTGTCCTATGTTTTATCTGGCAACTCTGTATAGGACCCTTTGTGACTTCTAGGGAACACACTGAACCACCATGAATTTGATAAGAATGCCTCTCTTCCCCTCTCCACCCCCCACCATCCTGCCCGCCCAGTCGACATGCTAAAAAAATATGAAGTCAAGGTTTATTCTTGGCTTTCAATTAGATTGCTTCAATTTACCACCAACCCTTGTTCACTAAAAGTAGTCTTTCTCTATCCTGGCTATGTATTAACATCATCTGAGGAGCTTTCATAAATGCCCACACCCAGCCAGGCATGGTGGCTCATGCCTGCAATCCCAGCACTTTGGAAAGCTGAGGCAGGTGGATCGATCACTTGAGCCCTGGAGTTTGAGACCAGCCTGGGCAACATAGCAAGCCCTTGTCTCTACAAAAAATAAAAAATAAGCGGGTGTGATGACACATGCCTATAGTCATAGCTACTTGGGAGGCTGAGACAGAAGGATTGCCTGAGCCCAGGAGGTTGAGGCTGTGGTAGCCATGATGGTGCCACTGCATTCTAGCCCAGGTGACAGAGTGACACTACAACTAAAAAAAAATAAAAATGCCCACACCCCATCCCCAACCAATCAACTTAGAATTGGGGGGGGAAGTATTAAATGGGGAGTTGTAAAGACTGTCCAGGGAGGAAAGTGAGGGCGGGCAGGTAAATAGGGTTTGAGATTTAAGAAAGAACTCACTCTTAGGGCTATGCAAGTGCAGGGTTAGCACATGAGAGTGGGTGCCTCCTTAAATCTTGCCCCTATACACCTGCCTGGCCTCACCCTAGTCAAGCCTTGTTTAAAGACATAGGTAGGTTCAAGATTGTTCAGAAGAGCTTATAGGGGTTTCTGGGTGGTCTTGGACCTCATATCTGCATTATGTTGCTTCAGAAGAAATGTCAACCTTTCCCAGAAATACACATGAGCTTCAGCTCATAATCATAAGTCAAGACACACTTAACCAGGTCAGGTTTTCCTGAAATGTAAACTTGCAGTAAGCTCTCATTTCTTCTAGAAGACCACTTCCAAACTTGTTAACTGCTTGGATTTCTCATTCTTTTTCAGTTCAGGCTGGTGGTGTTTGAGCAGCTTTGAGTCCCTGGCATCCTATAGTTTCCATTTCTTGCTTAAGCATGGTTTTAAATGTCTGCAAAATGTAATGAAAGTATAAGTTTCACTTTTCTCTCCAAAGTTTTATAGATTCACTCCCCCCACCACTCTCCCTCCTTCCTTTTTCGTTCTGTCTTTTCTTGCCAGTGATTTTATGCCCCATCACTGGCAGGCTGGTCAGAAAGGCACCTCATTAATCCACTGGGACAGCATGCCCAGGGACAGCCAAGGCCAGCCTTGCTTGGGAGGCCAACTCCCTAAACTCTCTCTTCCTTCACTGGCCTCCAAGTTCCATGATGTCATTGCATTCTGCCCCTGGCTGGTGGCCAGATCCTTAGCTGCTGATTGCCAGATCTCTGCACATTTAAAAATTCTAGGGAAGGAAACTTTGTACTTTTCCAGTAAGAAAAACAGTGGAGTGATTGGTGGAAGCTCCCCAGCATAGCCAAAATTAACTTCCTTTCATTGCAATAATTGGACAATTTTCAATTATATTCTTCCTCTAAAAGGATTCAAAAAGTTCTTCCTCAGAGGAAAATTTGGAAGAGAAAAATACAAGGGAAAGGGTCCACTCAGACAGGATTTGTAGCAATTTCCTTGCAATATGAAGATCATGAAATTATATGGGTGTATCTCTCTTGGCTTAATAGACATATCCCTGTAAAGTTTCATATAAATGGAATGTTTAAAAAATTAAATTCCTGTACGTGCACAAGGAGAGATTGCTAAATAAAGGAAGCCTGGGTGACTCACTTTATAAAGTGAATTATCTTTATGTAATGACATGGTTTCCCCCATGCACACATGTTGGTTTTCTCATAAATTTATGTTTTTCAGGGGCCAGATTATCATGAGGTAGGGGTGCCTCTTGCAGGGATCTGTGGAGACTTTTGAGTTCAGACGCTGACCCAGAATTCTCCTAGCTTGTCCCGGAGTGACGTGGGCTCTGAAACACTCAGAGAAATAATCAATGACTGGACAGTGGAGGAGGTGACGGGGACATGCTGAGGCTAGGGCTTGCCAAACGCAATGTGAAAGCAGGGGGGTATACTGGTTAGAAGCAAGAGTGCTGCAGCCTAATGACCCTGGCTTTGCTTCTGTCCTCTAGCTGGGTGATTTCCTGAGCTACAGTAACCTCATCTGTAGAATGGGAATGATTACAATTGGACCTACCTCTGGGTTATTGCGAGAACTAAACGAAGAAGAGGACCTGACACATAGTAGGAACTCGAAAAATGTTAGCTGATTTTAACTTGGCCTGAACTAGCTCTATTAGAATAAGAAAGAAACAAAGAAAATAAGACCAAGGATGCAACTGTCTACTGAGTGCTGGTTCATGTCAGGTACATGCTGAACACACTCATTTAATCCTTACGTCCCACACATGGTCACTAACATCATCCCCACTTCCCAGAGAAGGAAGCTAAAGTTTAGAGAGTTTAAGCAATTTTTCTAATGTCACACAGCAGATAAGGGACAAAACTGATATTGGAGGCCAGTCCCGTCTTTTCTTTTCATTCAGTCTCAGGCCTGAAAAGACCAGAGTCTGAAAGAGACTTGTCAAAGATGAAGGCATTGGGCCTAGAAAGTATTTGGATTTGAAAGTAAAATGGTTCAGGAAGTAGCATAAAGAAAGGAAGAGAGGAAGAGAAAGACAATTATATATTCAACAAAGATTGATTGAGAATCTACAGGGTGCTGGTACTCAGGGTACAAAGGCCCTTTGCCTCAAAGTCCAGTGGGGGTTACAGTCATGTAAAATTACAATAAACTCCAGTCAGTTGTTAACATCTAGATATGAAAAATGTGCTATTGATTCCCTAAACTAAAGGTCCTCAACCCCTAGGCCACGGACCAGTCAGTGGCCTGTTAGGAACTATGCCATACAGCGGGAGGTGAGTGGCAGGCCAGCTTCATCTATATTTACAGCCACTTCCCATCACTGGCATTACTGCCTGAGCTCCACCACCTGTCAGATCAGCACTGAAAAGCCTGCTTCCATTTCCAACGTCCTGAAGCAGGGTTTTCTGCAGTGACAGCAACTAAAGCAAGATTACAGAGTAGTCTGGACATAAGCAACACACTTCAGGTGTCACTGTCATCCATCACCCCCAGATGGGACTGTCTAGTTGCAGGAAAACAAGCTCAGGGCTCCCATTGATTCTGCATTATGGTAAGTTGTATAATTATTTCATTATATATTACAGTGTAATATCAATAGAAATAAAGTGCATAATAAATACAATATGCTTGAATTATCCCCAAACCATTTCCCTGCCCCTAGTCCATGGAAAAATTGTCTTCTATGAAATTGGTCCCTGATGCCAAAAAGGTTGGAGACCGCTGTCCTAGACAAAAAATGGCTAACTTTAGTTGAGATAGGCTTCAAAAGAGAGATGAGATTTGAGAGCTTTAACAAGTATTGTTTTATTTAATCCCCTAGTATTTGGTGAGGTGAGCAATATTATCACCCTGGGACAGGGACAGCCACTTTGTTACTTTTGAAGAGCAGCCTGACTTTACTTGGTGAGACAATATGGCCAGCGAAAAAGTCTATATTTTCCAGTCTTCCTTGTAGTCAGCTATGACCTATAAGATGGAAGCAGAGGTCATTGAGTCAGACTTCCAGAGAAGCTTCTTTAAAAGTGTGTAGCTAGTGATCTATCACAGAAACAAAGAACAGAGTACCATATGTTCTCACTCATAAATGGACCTTGAACAGTTATCATATACTATAAGAAAGGGATTGGCAATAGCGGGAAACTGCTGGCAGGGGGGTTGGCAGTTGAGGGACATTGTCAGGGGAGGCAGGGGCACACCGCATCAACAACAGCACCTGCATAATGAACATTTATATACCTAACCTGAATTGTACCCCACATCTTTAAAGTTAAAAAAAAATTTTAAATAAATAAAAGTGTGTAGCCACTTACATGGAGTTTTTCTTGCTCTTTCCTCTTCTCCCTGTTTTTTGCCTGAAGTACAGACAGGATGGCTTAGGCTCCAGCAACCCCACTCATGACCTTGAGAAAGACAAAGGGAGTCTGGGTCCCCAGTGACCATGACTTGCTGTAACAGCCTTGGACAGCCTGCATCCAGACTTGCTTGTGTAATTTAAGCCTGTGTTATTTTTGGCTATTGTTAGCATCTGCCCCGATGCCTAATTGGCACAAGCCCCTTGGATCTCACTCCCCTACACTGTCAGGGCAGTCCTTTAGCTCCAGGGCACCCAAATAGTCAGAGTGTTCCCTCGAAACCATAATCCTCTTTTTGTCAACTGTTTAGCCCTGGCATCCAGCACACAGCCTGGTACTCAGTGACACTTAGAAATGTATGTTGAATGAATACAATGAATAACTGCCCCTCAACCATTTCCCCAAGGAACTGTTTTTCTGAGGGATTTAGAATGATCTTCCTTCTCAGATTTACCCAGACCAGAATCAGTGTGAAGCTTATGAGAAATCTGAAGTGCTTTGAGATATTAAAAGAAAGAAAAGAATACATTGGAAATGACAGATAAAAATTTAAACAGAGAAGATATACCTCAAGCCTTGTTTAATTAATATCTTTTACATGGTGAAACAAATGGTATGTTTTTTTGTAGAAGACATTGCAAGCGTAATTCAATGGGATGAAAGTAAGAATTACTATCCCAAATCCCTTTTTCAAAAAATTATTTTTTACTGATTGCAAAAATCAGTATAAATTTCACTATAGAACAGTTTGGTAAATATCCTTCTAATAGTTTCTATACATGAAAACTATGTAAATATGTGAATATAAATATGAGCCCATAGTGTATTATATATTATTTTGCAAACTTTGCTTTTTTCACTTAACATCTTATCTTGGATGTTTCCTTGCATCTGTGCATTTAGATTAACCTGGTTCTATTTAAGGTGGCAGAGTATCCTTATCTTAATATTACCACAACCTTTTAATTTTTTTGTAGAGACAGGTTCTCACTATGCTGGGCATGAACACCTGACCTCAAGCAATCCATCCGCCTCAGCTTGGTAAGGGTCCCGTTTTTATTCAAAGAGCTGAGATTACAGGTGTAGGCCACCATACTCAGCCCTAATGTCTCCCTTTTTTTAAAGAGTAGATGTAATTTTGACTTTGGGCTGTAAAGAGTCATCAGGTGTTTACCTGAGGTGGTTGATGAGAAAGACATTAATGATGACCTCTCACCTGTCACTGGAGTGAACTGGGTCCTAGAATAGTCAGATAGGCTGGAGGACACCCACATCTAGGGAAACACAACAACAACAAACAACAAAAAACCTTAGGATCAATGTTTTCTTGGGAAAAAGCCATGAAGCTCAGAGTTAGAAACAAAGAACTTGGGCCCATCAGGACAGTAGATGCTTCTAGAACCCCTGAAAATGACTCCCTCTGACACCTGCTGGCACTGATACTGCCCTGGGAGTGGTTACCTGAGAAGTAGGCATCATTCCATAACCCCACAGGACACAGTGTCCTGTTGACCTTCTTATGGAGCATGGAGAGCTTCTGGACACTCACCATTCTTGACTCAGCTTCCAGGTACTGGGGAGGAAGTGATCAAAAACAAACCTGGTAAAAACGAACTGCCCTGGGAGAGTTTTCGGTTGAGATGATAAGATAAACAATGTGAGTCCACTCCCACCACAGTCAAATCCCATCAGTCAACTCAGAGGGCTCCCTTGGTAAGTGTTCAGAGCAGAGGCTATAAGCTTGGGTAGCCAACTGGGCTCAACCAAGAAGACTTTAGGGAAAATGTGAGTTAATAATCAAGCAGGGCTTTGACAGTGGGGAGGTCCAGAGGCCAGAGCCCCACTGGCACAGATGCACCCACCTGTGGCAGAAGTGCAGGGGGTGGAGTGGGGTGGAGTGGGTCAAGGGAATTAGTTCAGGCAGGAAGAAGAGTTCCAGGTGGAATGAAAGAAGCACAGGAAATGGAGCAGGCGAAAGAACGTGAGTGGGAAGGGACTTTTGAACCTATGCTGAAAAGGGTGACTAGGATTGATGGCGGTGGGGAGCAGCTGAGCCTTGGGTGGAGGCATCTCTGAGGCCAGCCAGGCAGGTCACAGTTATGCCTGCCAGGCCCCTCCCTGCCACACGCTTGGAAGGAAGTGGCTCCACCAGGAACCTCACCAGTCCAACTTGTGCAAGATGGGTAATAGGCAGCTGGTATACACCCAGTATTATTGTTTCATTGGCAAAGCAGGTCAAGACTTTCTAGCTGACCACTTGGCCCAGCTAGAATTTTTTTCCTCCAAGATAGCTAAAAAAGTTGGACCTGCCTTCTGGCCCATGCCACCAATGTTCTCCAGCCAAAGACCACCAGGACCACCTAGAGTCAAACAATGTTGGGTTTATTGACTACTTGCAACAAGGAATTATACATGCCATGGGGAGCTGTGGGCCATCTCAAGAAGAGGACGAGATAAAGAACTTCTTATAGAATTTGGGTTGGGTTGAGTGGGGAGGGTTCAAGGAAGTGGGACATATCTCTGGATTGGATGTTATCAGGAAAATCAGGTATTTTATTATATGATTGGGTATGTTAATAATTCTTACATAGAAAGCAGGAGAGGCTGAGCACAGTGGCCCATGCCTGTAATCCCAGTAATTTTGGAGGCCGAGGCAGAAGAATTCCTTGAGCCCAATTCAAGCTTGGACAACATAGCAAGACCTTGGCTCTACAAAAAATAGAAAAATTAGCCGGGCATGGTGGGGCATGCCAATGGTTTCAGCTACTTGGGAGACAGTAGCAGAAGGATTGCCTGAGCCCAGGAGGTCCATGATTGTATCTCTGCACTCCAGCCTGGGCAATAGAGTGAGATCCTGACTAGAAAGAAAAAAGAAAGAAAGAAGGAAGGAAGGAAGGAGAGAGAGAGAGAAAGCAAGTAAGCAAAAGGAATAAGGTGAAGCTAAAGAGGTAATTAGTAAAGAAACAGAAGTCACTCATATTAGCCAGGAAAGGGGCATCTATGATGGTTTTTGTGGTTTGGACAATGTTTTTATTTTTGTCTGGGTCCAGACATGATTGTGGAGTAATTGTGTTTTTCTTTTGCTCCATCACAGTCCCAGAGTAGCCATGTCTGATGTTGGTGTTCCACAGAAATTATGCTCAACAGAGTACACTAGATGTGAGTGCTAGGCTAGATGCAGCTCTCAGCGGCAGCCTGTCTCTTTCTCAATAAGAACTGAGGCTTTGTCTAGAATTACTAGAGTTTGAAATTTTATGTTTAGATCTTTGATCCATGTAGAGTTTTTTTTTAATGTGGTGATAGGTAGGGATCCAGTTACATTCTTCTGCACATGGTCAGCCAGTTTTTCCACCACCATTTGCTAAATATAGTCTCCTTTCCCCAGTGATTGTTATTGGTGACTTTGTCGAAGATGAGTTGGTCTAGAGACTGGTTTTTGCTTCAAGAATGTCTGTCCTATTCCATTGCTCTATGTGCCTAATCTTGTACCAATACCAGACTGTTTTGGTTACTGTAGCCTTGTAATAAAGTTTAAAATCTGGAAGTGCTTTGTTCCTTTTGCTGAGGAGTGTTTTGGCTATTTGTGCTCTTTTCTGTTTCCATATGAATTTTAGTGTTGTGATTTCCAGATCTGAAAAAAAATGATGCAGAGAAATTAAGAGGCATGGCATTGAATCTGTAGATTGCATTGGGTAGGATGGAGTGAATGCCATAAAAGCTAAGATAGACAGGTGGAACCTCATCAAACTGAAAAGCTTTTACACAGCAAAAGAAACCATCAAGAAAGTAAAGAGACAACCCACAGAAAAATGTTTGCAAATTATTCACCTGACAAAGTCCTAACATCCAGGATCTACAAGGAACTCAAACGAAGTTAAAGGAAAAAAAAACCAATCCCATTAAAGACTGGGCAAAGGACATGAACAGACCCTTCTCAAAAGATGACATACAAGCAGCCAACAGACAGATGAAAAGAAAGGTCATCCACACTAATCATCAGAGAAATGCAAATCAAAACTACAATGAGATACCATCTAACTCCATAAGGGTGGCTATTATTAATAAGTCAAATGGATGAGAAGAAAAGGAAACGCTCCTGTACTATTGGTGGAAGTGCAAGCTAATTCACCCTCTATAGAATGCAGTATGACCTGAGTGACCTCTCACAGAAACAAAGATCTGAGTATCACATGTTCTCACTCATATAGTGGACCTT
>NW_007257477.1:679953-697952 GCF_000164805.1 Carlito syrichta | reverse complement strand
AAGCATATTTGTATACCTAACCCTTAACTGTACCCCACAATACCAAAATAAAAAATATTGATTTAAAAAAAAGAATGCAGTATGGCGATTCCTAAAATAACTAAAAATTGACCTTTCATATAATCCAGCAATCCCTCTCCTGGGAATATGCCTGGAAGAACATAATTCATTCTACAAAAAAGACACCTGCACACTCATGTTTATTGCTATACTATTCACAATAGCAAAAACATGGAACCAACCCTACTACCCATCAAAAGTGGACTGGATAAATGAAATGTGGTAGATATACATGATGGAGTATTACATAGCCATAAAGAAGAACAAAATCATGAACTTTGCAGCAAATTGGATGGAGCTGGAGACCATCATACTGAGTGATCTATCACAGAAACAAAGAACTGAATGCTGCATGTTCTCACTCATAAGTAGACCTTGAACATTAGTCATATTAGCATAAGAGAGGGTTCAGTAGACACTGGGCACTGCTAGGGGAGTGAGGGAGGGAAGGAGGAGGGTAGCAGGTACATGACAACACAAAGGGTACCCGATCCACTACCAGGGGAAGAGAGGGTCATTCAGAAGCCCAAACTTCACCTGCAAGTAGCCTACTTTATGTAGTTAATCCTCATTTGTACCCCACATTCCTATACTAAAATAAAATAAAATAACAAGAGCCAAGGCTTGTGTCTAAAGGCAGACAGGAACCCTGCAGAGAAAAGAATTCCAGGGCTCTCAGCGCTCATGTCTAAGAAGAAACTCCTCTTGGAGTGCTAGGGATGATGCTGAGGGAAGCCTGTGCTCCTGTTTTAAGGCTGCCCCCAGTTTTTTCGTCCATTTATCAAGTATGTATTGTATGGCCAACATACTCAGGTGCTTGGGACAGAGCTGGGAGTCAGATAGTTGTCAGAGATGTAGGCTGGGTCAGTGGCTTAGGATGTATTCTCCACACCCTAGGAAGCCACTGGGAAACTTTAGTGAGAAGAACGGCAGGACTCACATCTCCCTGTGAGGCAATCGAGGCTTGCAGCATTCTGACCTCTCTCTAGCATCCCAAGGCCTGTTCCTGACCAGACCGGCCCCTCCTTCCAGGTCTGGGGTTTCAGATTCACCAGAAGTCTTCTGATTTTCTTCTTACCTGCTGAGATAAATCATGGTTTAGAGTGGTGTATTCATTTTCTGTTATGCTGTAACAAATCACAACAAAATAGTTAAAGACAACACAGTTATATTCTCTAATGGTTCTGGAAGTCAAAAATCCTAGCAACAAGATGTCAGCAGGGCTTTGTTCCTTCCGGAGGCTACAGGGAAGTATCTGTTTTCTGGTCTTTCCCAGCTTCTAAAAGCTGCCTGCATCCCTTGGCTTGTGGGCATCCCTTGTTGGCTTGTGGACATCCCTTGGCTTGTGAGCTTTGAAGAAGGAGTCTTCAAAGCTCATTCTCCCCTCTCTGACTGTGCCCTGTGAATCCACTGTCATAGTCCATTCTTTGACACTAGACCTCCTGCTTCTTTTTTTTCTTCTTTTTTTGAGTTGGAGTCTCATTCTTTGTTGCCCAGACTGGAGTGCAGTGGAATGCTCATCACCACCACAGCCTCAACCTGCTAGGCTCCGGCGATCCTTCCGCCTCAGCCTTCCAAGTAGCTGGAACTATAGACACACACCACCATGCCTGGCGAGTTTTTGTGATTTATTGTAGAGACCAAGTCTCACCAAGTTACCCAGGCTGGTCTCAAACTCCGGGTTCAAGCAATTCTTTCACCTTGGCCTCCCAAATTGCTGGTATTATAGCCACCTCGCCTGACCTCCTGCCTCCCTCTTATAAGAACCCTTTTGGGGCAACATTCTTGGGTCCCCTCCCACTGTGAGAGTTTTTCTGTCCTCTCAATAAATCTTGCTTTCAAAAATAAAAAATAAAAAAGAACCCTTGTGCTTACATTGAGTCCACCTAGATAATCCAGGATATTCTCCCTACCCCAACCCAAGGTTCTTCTTATTCTCCTTCTTCTTCTTTTTTGATTTTTCTTTTGAGTTGGAGTCTCACTCTGATGCCTAGGCTGAAAACCAAATTAATCACATCTGCAAAGTTCTTTTTGCCATGAATGGTAACATATTCACCGGTTTTGGTGATTAGGACTTGGACATCTTTGGGGAGTCATTATTCTGTCAACACAGATGGCCACATGGGCACGAAGGACTGAAATTGGTCTCAAGTCATTCTACTAACCAGATGTGTCATTGAGCCACCAGGAGGAGTCTGCTCACTTACCTGTAAAACTGAGATGAGTACTTGTCCCACCTGCCTCAGGAAGTCATTGTGAATATCTCAAGAATTAATGTAGCATATTTGGAAAAAGAAGTGCCATACAATATAAGGAATAATTATGATGTCTTAGGAAGTCTATTGAACATGGGTACCAAAGGAGTGTTTTTTGTTAATATAAAACACTAAAATTGAAAGAGCCACTTTTGAATCCTGCTCTTAAAAATACTTGCGGTGTGACGTTGGACCAGTAACTTGAAGTCTTTGAGTTTCAGCATGAGTAAAATTTGAAAAATGCTGTCTTCTCACAATAGTATTGTGGGGTTCAAATCAGGTAACATAGGCAGGGTGCTGTGTGAAATGCTATACAAATGTGCTTTGTTAAATATTTCATAGGCAGGTGCCCAAATATTTCTTCCTAAATAGATGTGCAGTGAATCCAGGGAACAGGGTGGTACCAATCAGACTAATGCCAACCAATTTTGAATCTCTACTATACACAGTAGATGAGAAATAAAAGGGAGATAGTAAACAGGGCACCTGTCCCATGCCCTCTCCCCTGAGCTTCTGGATTAAAGGACAACAGGAAGAACCTGCAGCATCTAAAATGACTGGCTATTCAGGACAATGCAGAGTATACCTATCAGGAAGACAGAATCTTCCTACAATGAAGAGGTTTAGGTTGAGGCAGACTTTCTCTGGAAGAAACGTCTTTGGACAGATTTAAGACACTAAAATAAGTTGCTCCAGAACAGCCCAGTTTCTTCATCACCTATTATGTAACTATGTGCATAGCACTTGATTAGAAATGGGCAGGAAATAAATACTTTCCGGTGTGAGCTACAGACCCAAAGATGTATTAATTTATTTAGCATAACATTTTTGAGCACTTCACTGTATGCTAGACACTGCCCCTGATGCAGGGGACATAGCAGGAGGTCAAGACAGAAAGCCTCCCTGCCCTCATGGAGCTTCTTGTCTAGATGAGAAGAGGAACATAAATGATCCACAAAGGAAGGTAAAGTTATAACTGAAATCCCTCAAAGGCAAGGTACATGGTGCGATAGAAGCTGACCAGGTGACCTTTGAGATGTTACAATGGAAGTGAGATCTGAAAACTGAGCGAACGTACTTAGAGGGAAGTGGAGGAGGAAAGAGCTTTCCAGCCAGAGGGAACAACATGCGCAAAGGCAAAGATGAAGCATGGAATGTTTGAAGACTTCTGAGAAGGCCAGTGTGTCTGGACTCAGAGTGATGGGGACAGTTGTCAAGAGACAGACCGCAGATATGGCAGGGGAGTTCTGCCTGCAAGGGTAATTATGTGGGCAGGCACAGCAGCTGACAAAGCTAGACACAATGTTTCACCCAGTCCACTGTTTTGTTTTGATTTTAATGTTCCTAGAAGAATCCTATCACTGCAAATAACCTGAAAAACCCTTAAATATATGATAATTGATCTACATTATTCTCATCAGGATAAGAAGCACATTAAGTTACCCTGCATAGGTAAATGAAGAATGTTCACGCTGGTCTTAGGTCTTCAGAGCTGACACTGCCAAGGATGGCCCCAAGCAGGAATTCAAAGACCAGACCAGGCGCTGTATGAGGTCACTAACAAGAACTTTTGCCTCACTCTCGTGACCTACTAAGCATCTCACATGCATGATCACACTAAACTCCCATAAAGTAACTGGGAAATAGAATGTTATCACAGTGGGGAGATGCTCAATTCTTTCCCCAGGGGCCACAGCAACAGAGGGAAACCTTGAACTACTATTCACTGTTTCTAGATAAAAATGGTTTTCACCATAGTCCATAACTGGGTTACCCACACTGTTTCTGACCTCCTTAAAGGCATAGAAATCCAGAATTTTTAAAGTCAAAATCAGTCTACTTCTTCAATTCTCTTCTTTGGAAATTGTAAGAAGTTTGAATATTTTGAGAAGTAATAATCTTTCCCACAAAAAAGAATTAAAAGTGACTTCCCTCTTTCTCTAGTGGGAAGAGAGAAGGCATTATTCTGGTCCTTTCTAATGACTCACTATTGGCTCTTGGAACATATGCTGTAATGGAAAGACTATGTTCCTGTCACTTAATTTGCTGTGACCTTGGAAAGCAGATTACTTTACCTCAGGTACCCTCTATTTCCTCGCTGTAAAATAAAAATGTAAAATGGCCATAACTAATTCATCTTACATCATAACCCAGCACACACATACTGAATTGAAACAAAACTTCTAAGAACCCGTGCTTCTCCTTACCAGAACAATGTATACTATTTTCACTCTATTCTATTCCATTTTTCAAAAACAGTCTTTGAAATCCAGTACATTAACTTTACTACTCTCTCAATTTGAAGTCACCAGGTTGACAGATGCTGGTCTGGACACTCTCAGACGCACCTTCCAGTCCTGGTCCTCTGACATCCCTTGGGGCTGTCCAGCGTCTCCTGGAGGCCTCTTTGTGGGAAGGCCAGGGTCTAGCCCTCTTCTCAGCTGCAAGAGTGACTTGGAGGCTGACACCTGCTGTCAGTCCTTGGGCCTCACAAGTTATTGCTACTGGTCTTAGGGCATTTTGTCCCAACATGTATAAACAAAGCACAAACATGGCTTTCTGATGCCAGTTAGCTGAGGTTAGGTGGAGAAAGATACACAATAAGTGTCAAACTGATGGTTTGAGAACTTGGCCAGTCTCTCCTAGGATCCCACCCAAGATACTCACACACCACACACATTCCACATACACATGTACTACATGTCTCACCTGTGCACAAAGACTACACACGCTTACCCACCCCCACTCACCACATATGCCACATACAAACACATGCATGGATTCCTCAACATATACCACACATGCACACATACCACACAGTTATCCATACTTACACACTCAACACACATATCACACGCAGATACATATACACTGGCTGACACACACAGTTTATGCACACACATACACGCCATGTGTACCACACACACACATATACAGTCACTTACCATATCCTACACACACATCACACACAATGTATATACATATGTACAACTCCTGAGAAACACCCCAGCTATAAAGTAAGAAATTACACAATTTAAAGGTGAATGAGTCAGAAGGAAATAATTCAAAATTAATCTTTTTTTATTTTTGAGTTGGAGTCTTACTCTGTCACCCAGGCTGGAGTATAGTGACCCAATCACGGCTCACCACAGCCTTGGACTTCTGGGCTCAATCTACTTGCCTCAGCCTCCTGAGGAGTTGGGATTACAGGTTACACTGCTCCTGACCACCATGCCTAGCTACTTTGTGTGTGTGTGTGTGGAAACAAGGTCTCACTATGTTGCCTAGGCTGGGCTTGAACTCCTAGGCTCAAGTCATCTCCCTGCCTTGGCCTCCCAAAGTGTTGGGAGTACAGGCGTGAGCCACTGCAGCCAATTTAAAGTTAATCTATAGCATCTCCTCTTCACTCACTAGCACAGAGTTGGAGAGAATATTGTCAACTGTTGGATCAATTTGCATAAACACTGATCCACACAGAGTTTATACACTGGCAAATCAACAATGACACCTTTGAAGCACTCTACTTTTAAAAGTTGCACTAAAAAAAAAATCAGATAATATTACTACCCTGGCATTTCAGTGATCGTTTTTTTCATGTTTATTATTCTTTTAAATTTTTTTGTAGAGGTGGGCTCTCATTATGTTGCTCAGGATGGTTTGGAACTCCTGGCCTCAAGTGAGCCTCCTGCCTCAGCCTCCCATAGTGCTGGGATTACAGGTTTGAACCACTGCGCCCAACCCACTTAGGTTTAATGTTGTATTGTTAATTTGTCTGCTAATTTGTGCAATGCTTATTTTTTTAAATAAATGTACACATTTACTTCATGTTTTAAAACAGGTTAGTAAAGTGTGCGGTGAATATGTGCTTTTGAAGAGTACTGCACATATTGTTTTACTGTTTTATATTTTATGAATTCTGAATATGTAAAACTGTAACAGTATCAATCCCAGTATTTAAGTATTAAATAAAGTAAATCCCCAAATCCTGGTATTCTCATTTTGCCTTGAGAAGTACTCTTTCCTTCTATTTTTCTTTTCGTTCTATTCTATTCTATGCTCCCATGATGGTTCTGAAGTAGCTTTTAATGCCTACCACAGTGCTTGGCGTCTGAATAGCTCTCAGGAAATGTCTGATGAGAGAATGACTGAAAAGGAAGAGAGGAAGAGAAGAAAGAGAGGGAACAGAGAAGAAAAAGAAAGAGAGAAAGGTACAGGAAGAAAGGGAGGGAATGAGGCTGGGGGTGGTGGATAGAAACAGTGAGACAGACGACAACTGCAGGTTGCTTCAGTCTTTTCTTTATGGAAAATGGAGAGCAAAGACCATGACGTCTCTTGTTCAAAATATTATCGCTGGAACCCACCTGGAGAAGTGGTGACAATGTGGGACGGTCACTGGAAAATGCAGCTTCCCATCTGCAATAGAGGAAGCAAATCCTGCCGGGACACTTGACAGACACATCTGTTTAGTTTTAAACATGACTCCTATGGTCACTTTGCTATGGTAACAAGAACCGTGTCGTGGAAATATTTGCACCCCTCATCTGCAATTGTTTTCTTTTCATTTCTAAGGATCATTCATAAGGTTTGGAAGGAGGGTTATGGTTTTATTGTTTCTCCTCAGGATAAAAATAATAAATGCTCATTATTTTTTAAGTAATCAGAAAATTTAAAAAAAGGTTAAGCAACAAAGTTAAATAATAATGCCTGTTATTCAAAACTATCATCCAGAGATGATAGTTATTAACATTTGGTTTTCAGATTTTTAAAAAATACGAACATATGGAAAATATGTGTATATATTATCATACTGTATGCTCCAATACACAATCTTTTGTTTCACTTAATATGTTAAAGATTTTTCTGTCCATCTTTTTATAATCACTGCCTAACTTTCTATTCCACTTTGACAAATATTTAGGTTTGCCAACGTTTTGTTATGATAAATGATACACTTATAGAACATTCTTGTACAGGCATTTTTGTGCACTTATACTGCTATTTCTTTAAGATAAATTCTTAGATGTGAACACTTAAATGTGGGCATACACATTTAAAAATGCTAAATACATTTGCTGAATTGCCCTCCAGAAGGTTTGAATCAATTTACATTCCCTTTAAAGTATACGAAAGTATCTATTATCTCATGATCTCATCAGTGCTATTTATTATTGCTCTTTTAAAACTTTTTCAATTTTATAGGTTAAAAGGTATTTTCATTTTTATTTTTTAATTGGCATTTCATTCATTACCAGTGAGGTAATGTGTTTTTCCTATTGGTTGGCCATTTGCATTGCTCCTTTTTGTTGGGTTATTTTTTTGTTTTTTATTTTGAGTTGGAGTCTCACTCTGTCGCCCAGACTGGAGTGCAGTGGCCGCTCCTGGCTACTGCAGCCTCGACCTGCTGGGCTCCGGCAATCCTTCCGCCTCAGCCTTCCGAGTAACTGGAATTATAGGTACGGGCTACCACGCCTGGCTGATTTTTTTAATTTATTGGAGAGATGAGGTCTCGCCAAGTTGCCCAGGCAGGTCTCGAACCCGCGGGCTCAGGCTATCCACTCACCTCAGCCTCCCAAAGCGCGGGATTACAGGCTGAGCCACCGAGCCCGGCTGCATTGCACCTTTTTAATGTGTAACTTGTCTGCCCACATTTTAGCTGTATTTAAAAAAATTTTTATTTTAAAGATGTGTGGTACAATTCAGGGTTAGGTACATAAATGGTCGTTGTGCAGGTAAAGTTTGGGCCTCACTTTGGTCCCCACATCACCTGGTTTGAGATCAGGTACTCTTATTGATGATTACCTGTTTTGTAACTGTTCATTGATTTCTAGTTCTTCATAATTCAAAAATATAAGCCCTTTGCTGCCATATATCTTGTGAATTTTGTTTCCATTTTTTCATAACTTTTAGAATGTAGTTTAAACACAAAGAAGTTTGAAGTGGTCAATATTCAGTAATTTCCTTGTTGTTTCTTATTATTGAATCTTGCTTAGAAAGGTATTCCTAGGTCTAAAATAATATAATTTTTTACCCATACTTTTTCTATCATCTTTTGTTTTTTACATGTATCTATTTAAGCCATCTGGAATGTGTTTGGTGTGTGGTGTGAGGAAGGGAATCTAACTTTTTTCTTGTTACTTGATAACAAGTTGTTCCTTTAATATTTGAACTAAATAGTACACATATTTTTCCATTTATTTGAAATGGCTTCTTTATCATACTCTAAATTTTTACAGACACTTGAGCTCTTCTGTTCCTTGCCTTTTTATTTGCCTGAAGGCCTGTAGCCTTGAATGTTCTTTTTCTTAGTACTTTTTTTTTTTTTGAGTCAGGGTCTCACTCTGTCACCCAGGCTGGAGTGCAGTGGGCACAATCACAGTTCACTGCAGCCTTGAACTCCTGGGCTCAGGTGATCCTCCCATCTCAGCCTTCTAAGTAGCTGACACTACAGGTGCATACCACCACACCTGGCTGGCTATTTTTAAAAAAATTTTTTGTAGAGACAAGTTCTCACTATGTTACCCAGGCTGGTTTCCAATTTCTCACCTCAAATGATCCTCCCACCTTGGCCTCCCAAAGTGCTGGGATTACAAACATGAGCCACCATTCCCTGCCTAGAACTAACTGTTATTTCAACTATGCAGACTGAAAGTTCTTATTCTATAGACTCCTTAAACTTTTAGATTAATGGCTGTTACTCTTAATAGAAAGAACAAATCAATATATTTACTTTGGGCATGTGCTAGTGGAGAAAATGTTTCCCCTGGGTCCTTAAGTTTCAGATGTGGAAAGGTGTAAAGATCTTCTATTTTAATTTCCTAACTTTACAGATGAGTTCCAAAAAAATTAATCAACTTGTTCAATGTTAACATAGCTAGGAGTGCAGAGCTGAGACTAGAACCAAGACTAGACCCACGGCTAATTAGTGACGAGGTAAGACTAGAAAACAGGTACATACCCCTAAAACCATGCTGGTTGGAGATAGTTACAGCAAGGGCTTATCAAAGACTGTAAAAGCAGAGTTAGTGAAATGATGGATCTCTTTGCTCTGGATCTCCAGGATATAACAGCTTTGGGGAAAATGAGCAGTTTCTGGAGCACCAATTTGAGAGGGGCGTTAAATGTATAGGAGCCCTTTAATGTCAACTGAATCCTCAAAACAAAACAAAACAAAAAAAACCAACTCATTAAAGGACATACTGAATCGTGAACATGCAAGTACGCATGCACATTCAGTAGCAGCAACTTCTACGGCACTGAGCTTTCAAAGATAAGTTTCCCACATTTCTCAGTAGTATCACTGTCACCCTGATGGGCTCTGTAAAGGTCATTTAGGTCAGACATCAGCAAGCACAGACACCGGAGAGGCAGGAAATGTGTGGCTCTCTGAGTGAAGCAAAGGAGAAAAGCTTTTTATAGCCAAGGCATGGGAGGAAACACTGATAATCTGAGGAGGGCTGTGGGTGTGTTTGTTTTCTTTCTCTGTTGGAAAAACTCTCACATTGTGTTTTTTAAAGGCCATCCAGGCTCTCTCTTATCTTTCCCACCTTTTGGAAACTCATTCTCTAGAAAACAAGCTTCGATCTGAGGGCACTGAAGTTTTAAAATATATTTTTTTCCTAAGGTTATTTTTTAGTTTAATTCCTTTTTGTTAGAAAATATAGTCAGATGGTTTAAAACTCAGATGTGTGAAAGAAAGTATAGACAATGGGAAAACTCCCTCCTATCTGCTTCCCAAGTTCCCCAGCCTAGGCAAAACCAAGTTCTGGTTTCTCATCTACCCTTCCAGAGTTATTTTAGCTATATTAAAATATAAAAGTATATACAGATATTTTTTGGGGAAAATTTTTACAAAAGTGTAGCATATTACACACACTGTTCTGCACTTTGCTATTTTTACTTAACAACACATCTTGAGAATCTTCTGTATCTGTTATTTTTTGTTAAAACTGCATTATATTCTATTGTATAAATAAAGCATACCTTATTTAACCAGTTCTCCTGTAGATGCACATTTATGTTGTTCCAAATTTTCCCATTATGGACAATGCTACAATTAATATTTTATATATCAGCAGATTTATATCAAGAATAAAATCCTAGAATGGAAATGCTGGCTAAAGGCTATAAGCATTTGTAATTTTGACAGAAATTGCTAAATTTCTCCTCTTAGAAATTGCACCAATTTAAAGCCCTCTAATAATGTAGAAAGTACCCATTTCCTAATTTTGCTAATATACTGCATTACCAAACTGTTTTTTAACCTTTATTAATCTGATAGGTGAACAATGGTATCTCAGTATAGTCTTAATGTATATTTCTCATATTGAGAACCATTTAATATATTTAAGGGAAATTTACTATTTAATATTTAATATATTTAAGGGCAATTTATATTTCTACCTTGTAAACTCTTCATACCTTTAGTCCTTTTTTGCCTAGTGTGTTATTGGTCTTTTTCTTACTGATTTGTAAGAGCTTTTTATACAGTAGGGTAATTCGTGATTTATCTGTGATTTTATTTGCACATATTTTCTCCAGTTTATAGTTTGTCTTCTAACTTTACTATTGGCGTTTTAGAATCCTTTTATATTTTTATATTACTTTTATATTTTCAGTCAGGACTTTCTCAGTCTAAGATTTTAAAAACATGTATCCTCTGGCTTCCTTTTAACACATGTTAACACATTTATGACTTAATTTTTACTTTCAAATTTTTGATCTATCTGAAATTTATCCTGGTTTAAAGTTTTAGGTTTAAATTTGTTTTAAATTATTTTTTCCAGATGGCTAACCAGTTATACCCAACACTATTTATTAAATAGACTTTATTTTCTCTACTAATTTGAAATACTATCTTTATAATATCTATATTTTCAAGTATTCACATATTATAATATATAATAAAACTTGTACCCTTCTAACAACCATCTTTACAATCTTTCCACATCTTTTACTGATTACATATATACATGGGATGACCCCCCCAAAAATGGAATATAGTTATGAAAAATTGTGTATTTATTCTTTTTTAATATTTTTATTGTGAAGATGTGGGATACAATTCAGGGTTAGGTATACAAACATTGATCATGCAGGTACCCCCTTAATGAGGTGTGCCCCTCCCTCCCCTAGCAGTTTCCCTCAACTACCAATCCCACCTCCCTTCCACTGACAGTTTCCCATTACTGCCAATTGTTTTCTTATAGCATTATAATTGTTCAAGTTACTCTTATGAAAACATATGGAACTCTGTTCTTTGTTTCTGTGATAAATCACTGAGTATGATTGACTCCAAATCCATCCAGGCTGCTGCAAAGTCCATATATTTGTTATTCTTTATGGCTGCATAATATTCCATTATATATATGTACCACATTTTTTTAATCCAGTCCAGCTTCGATGGGCAACATGGTTGGTTCCATGTTTTTGCTATTGTGAATAGAGCTGCAATAAACATATGTGTGCAGGTATCTTCTTTGTAGAATAATTTGAGTTCCTCTGGGTACATTCCCAATAGGGGAATTGCTGGGTCACATGGGGGTCAATTTCTAGTTCTTTCAGAAATCTCCAGACTGTTTTCCAGAGAACTTGTACAAGTTTGCATTCCCACCAGCATTCCTTTGTAGAAGTGTTCCTTTTTCTCCACATCCTCGCCAGCATCTGTTGTTGTTTGTTTTATTAATGATGGCCATTCTTACAGGGGTTAGGTGGTATCTCAGTGTGGTTTTGATTTGCATTTCTCTGATGATGAGTGAGGCTGAGCACTTTTTCATGTGTCTGTTGGCTGCCTGTATATCTTCTTTTAAGAAGTGCCTATTCATGTCTTTTGCCCACTTTGTAAAGGGGCTGTTTGTTTTTTTCCCTTTGGTGTGTTTCCTTGTAGATCCTAGATGCTAGGCCTTTGTCAGATATACAGTTGGCAAACATTTTTTTCCATTCTATGGGCTGTCTCACTGCTCTCTTGATGGTTCCTTTTGCTTTGCAGAAGCTCGTTAATTTGATGAGGTCCCACTTGTCTATCTTATTTCTTAAGGTATTGGTCTTTAGGGTTCTGAGTAGGAATTGGTTCCCAGTTCCAATCTCCACAAGGTTGTCTCCTGCATTTTCTAAGATTCTTGTAGTTTGAGGTTTTACATTTAGGTCTTTGATCCATTTAGAGTTAATTTTTGTGTATGGTGATAGGCAGGGGACCTGTTTATCTTCTGCATGTGGTCAGCCAGTTTTCCCAGCACCATTTACTGAGTAGGTTTTCCTCTCCCCAGTAGTAGTTGTCGTTGGAGGCTTTGTCAAAGATGAGTTGGTTGAGGAATTGAGGTTTTGCTTCCGGAATCTCTATCCTGTTTCATTGGTCTATGTGCCTGTTTTTATACCGATATCGGGCTGTTTTGATTACTGTAGCTTTATAGTAGAGTTTTAAGTCTGGAAGTGTGATACCTCCTGCTTTGTTTCTCTTGCTAAGGATTGTTTTGGCTATTGATGGTTGTTTATGTTTCCATGTGAATTTCTGTATGGTTGTTTCCAGGTCTGAGAAGGATGATGTTGGTAACTTAATGGGTATTATGTTGAATCTGTAGGTTGCCTTTGGTAGGATGGACATCTTAACAATGTTGATTCTTCCTATCCATAAGCATGGTATATTTTTCCATTTGTTTGTGTCTTCTTGGATTTCTTTTGCAGTGTGTTTTGCAATTCTCATTGTAAAGGTCTTTTACTTCTCTGGTTAGGAAGATACTGAGGTATTTCATTGTTTTTGTGGCTATTATGAATGGGATTGTGCTTTTTATTTGGATATCTGCCTGCTTGTTGTTGGTTGTATTTATTCTTACATGTAAATTTCAGTCATCTTCAAAGTACTCTCCATTTGATGCAGTACACCTATAGAGATGCTTTTTTCACTGCTCAGAACAGCTTTTGAACTCATCAGCTTTGATGCCTTTTAGTACTTCTGCTGTTTTTTATTTCACCTATTCCACATTGGCAAAATGTTTCCTTTTGAGGACTTTTTTCATCCAGGGAAATAAATAAACAAAAAAATCACTTGGGCAGAGATTGGGTGAGAAGGAATGGCGGAGCATGGGGGTCATGTTGTGTTTGGTCAAAAACTGCTGAACACTCAGCACGGTGTGGGTAGGTGTGCTGGTAAATCACCCATCATGAAATGGGTAAACGTGTTGAAAGAATCTCCAAAAAAAATTCACTGAAGCGGAACACAGCCTCTCACAACAACACTTGCTGGTATACTGATGCCAATGTGTTCCTAGGACACTTACCTAGTGGGAGAAGCCTGTACTACAAGGGGTCCAACCTCCAAAAGATAATTCCAGTTGGGGGGGGTCCTCCCTCTTATAAGTCTCTTACAACACTGAAAAATCACATTTTTGTAATTTTCTTTCCTGTTCTTTACTATTAAGCTGTTATGGCCTGCCTTCTCTTCTCGCTCCCATTCTTAGCATCAGCATTTCTCCTTTCCAAAAAAGGTATTGCCCCTACTTGTAGGATCATTTGTGCCTCTTTGTCTTTAAGAAGAGATTGCAAATTGTTGTCATCCAGGAGGTCAAAAATAAATGGCTATTGTATGTGACTGGAGTTCCCAGACTCTTAACCTGGCAGCCGGGATTACCCACAGAGGTGGTTGCAAAACCCAGAAGCAGTGGAGATATACAAGGAAGAATGTGTAGAAGAGTGATGGACACTGAATCTTGTATTACATCAAGAAAAGCAGAAAGGAGGAGCTAGGGGAGAAACTGAAGAAGTTCTGGGAGAATAAAAGATGACAAGTGGAAAGTCTCTGAGGAGAATCCAGGTAACACAGAAAGATCATTGAGGTTGAGGATAAGGAAAAATCATTGGATGTGGTGACTGGGAGATCATCGGTGCTCCTTAGAGCAGGTCACTTCCCATATTCAAATCCTTCCACCCTTCCCATCTCCATGGCTTCCTCTTCTGGGTGAGTGGACTATCCCTCAACTAGAGTAACCAGAGAAGCCAAATAAAACACAGCAAGTATCTATTGGAAGGAAGCTGAGAGCTGCAAAGGCAAGGAAAACTGGAAGGGCTGAGGGAATGGGAGGCTGAGAAGGACTAGCTGGCTCCTGCAGCCTCCTTTTCCCACAGGGCACTGTGTGAGGAGAACCCAGTACAAGATGCAGAGCAAAGTCTCAGAGGGCTGCAAAAGAGGGAGAGAGGAACAAGAATTTTGGTGGAGATTTGGGAGGACCTCAAGCTACACAGCCTGTTTTCACCCGAGGACTCTTGCAAAATAATGGGGCTCTTTAGATCTGGGGTTTAAAAATCCATGTGGAAAACCTGCCTCTGAAAAAGCAGAGTGCAGTTTTTCAACAGGCTGGTAAGACTAAGAGTAGAGTTTAATACTGGCTGGAGGAGGGGTCTTGTAGAATACAATAGGACCTTTGTTGAAACTCCAGGAGGTCAAAGAGGAGCCAGTGGAAGGCTGAGATTTACAGAGCTATAATTCAACCTTGACTCAGCTAATCACTAATTAGATTAACATGATCAGCCACCATTCTGTCTGTACAGCAGGGGGAGGGTGTGCCCTCTTTGAAAGGAGATAGCATCTGAAATACCTACAACTGTATTTGGGTAATGTCTACCATCCAATTAAAATTGACCAGGTACACTAAAAACAGGCTCATATAAATAAAACATCAGGGAAAAGAAAATAGTGGAAACAAACAGGTGATTCAGATATTGAGGTTAGTTGACAGGGATGAACAATTTACTCCCATTACGTGTTAAAGAGGAAAAGATGAACAACATTGAGCGAAATATGGAATCAATTGCTACCTCCTCCAGGAAGCTTCCATTAGTCCCCCCATTCTAGAAATCATCTTTTTCCTCCTCTGTATTATCCTGGAAATATATCTGTATTTCTTGCATGTACCACCGTATAAAGTAGAATCTTGAAGTGGATAAAAGCATGGAGGTTTTAAAGTCACATTGGGTTCAAATTCAAGACCAGCCACTTGTTAACTCTGTGACTTTGGATAAGTTACTATCTTTTTTTGAGTCTCAATTTTCTTGAACAACACAGTGAACACCTGCCTATACAAAAAATACAAAAATTTGCTAGACTTGGTGGCACGAGCCTATAGTCCTAGCTGTTTGGGGGATTGAGACGAGAGGATTGCTTTAAGTTCAGGAGTTGGAGACCTGTAGTGAGCCATGATCGCACCACTGCACTCCAGCCTGGGCGACAGAATTAGACCTTGTCTCTAAGAACAAAACAAACAAAAAATTAACTGTGAGGTCATTAAACTGGCACCTTGGGTTCCTATGTAAGCTAACTGAAACCCAACTCAGTGTTAAAGGTAAAATGAAATTTAAGTTTAACCAATCAGAAACCTCCAACTAGCTTCTGACTAGGGACTTTTTAGTGGAATGATCAGAATATGGCTTTTGCCTCATCTTAACCAAATATTTTCTTTGCCTTGCTTCTACTTTCACCCCATTAAAAAAAGCCTTCCCTTCGTGCCCCAAACCACCTGCGCCTGGAGCTGTGCAATTTGTGAGTCCCTTTCTGCTCAAATAGACTCTTTAAAATGTTAATGGGCCTGTGTTTATCTTTTTACAGAGTCAATATGGTACTGTCCTCATAAGGTTGTTTTGAAGGATTCAGATATACTTGCACAACATTCAACTGCAATGAAAATATATTTAATTTTTAGTTTTCTGCTCTGGATTTCCTCACTTACACCATCTGTCCTTAGTTTTTGTCCAGTTCCACCATTTCATACTGATGTAATACCTTGATTATTTCTTTAGGAATATAATGTCTTTGAGGATAAATGTTAGGTCTTTAAGAGGACCTTTGCTTCCTTCCTCCAAGATGGTGTCTGGGCGTGTGAAGAAAAGTGCATGGGGCAGTGACCTTGTGGCAGCAGAGGAAAGACAGGGCCCTTAAGCCCATCCATTGTCCTCTGGAACCCTTCTGATCTCCGCTGTGGAACAGTTGGACAAGTCTGCTCCTTGGACTGGGAAGTAGGGGTGTGCACTTGGTCGCCTCTGGCAGTTTGGACTTGAGAGGCTGGTACCACTGGATTCCAGAGCCACTTGCTGTAACCCCGTAGATTCCTCCTTTCCATGGCAACTTCAGGCTTCTGTTGGGCCATCAACCTTCTTTTTTTTCCCCGAGTCTGGTTCTCACTCTATCACCCAGGCTAGAGTGCAGTGGCATGATCATGGCTCACTGCAACCTCAACCTCCTGGGCTGAAGTGATCCTCTCATCTCAGATACCCAAGGAGCTGGGACTGTAAGTGTACACCACCATAACTGGCTAATTTTTTTAGTTTTTGTAAAGACAAGGTCACACTATGTCACCCAGACTGGACCACCAACTTTCTTAGCACCTTACTAGGGTATGAAAGAATTATTGCTGCTTCAGGACAGGTACCCTCATTATATACTCCCCCTAACTCCCTGCTACTGTCCTATAACAGTTGACTTAATTGGTAACTTTATATTTTTGTGGGAACATTCATTGAATATTTTCTCTCAAGCAACACTAATCTTTGTGGTGGTGGGATCCTGTCCAGTTTTGCTCATCATTGTATTCCTAATGCTTAACTCAGTCAATACTGCTAAATAAATTCATGAAAAACTCCTGACTTCAGGACCCTAAGATTTAAGAACACAGATGATCTTGCTTCAAATCTTTTCCCACCCACACCAGGAACTTTTGTTAGTTTTCTACCCAACATTATTCTGCAGGTGCTCTTTGCTATTAGAACATTGATTCTGTTTGTTTGGCAGAATGTCCAGCCCAGGGACTAAACCATGAATTGGTCTAAATTGAACATGACAATCCCATTCCCTTTGCCACCAATGGGTCAGATTAATTATGCCATGTTGTTCTGGCTAATGAGAGCGGAGTCTTCTAGGGGGCTTCTGGGAAGGATTTTTGTCCTTAAGGAAAGATAGGAAAGAATAATATAAGGAGAGCTCTCTTCAGCCTTCTCTGTCTCTGGTCCTTCACATTTTAAATGTGGTAGGATGAGGAGGTTTTGTTTGGAGGCATGGTAACCATAAAAGAAAGACATGAAGAAATGCCAAAATGATCTCATTGAGTACCCACCCTGCAACTATACCCAGACTTCTTGTTACATGGGATCATAAATGTTTTTATTATTTAGGTTACAATTATTTTAGTTTTATGTTGCCAGAATCCCCCCAAATTTTTTTCTTACTGATACACTTTGGAAAAATTCAACTTCATGTGCATTCTATGACCTAATGCTGGGTCACAGAGCAGTGGTTATTTTTTATCTCATATAAGTGACAGACTACTCTCAGACAGAAGCCTCTTGAACATCCTGGGTTACATGTCAGATATGGCTTTAGGTGTCATCTCTGAGGCACTCTGAACAAAGAATATATGTATATATATGGTCACACCTGGTGAGCAGGTGTTTGCAGGTCAAGGAAATGGAGTGAAGAGGCCAAACCATAGAAACAGAGTAATGAGGGTTAAAGCCAGGAAAGCAAAGAGAAGCCAAGAGGACATCAAACTCAAGGGAAGCCGGGCTCGGTGGCTCAGCCTGTAATCCTGCGCCTTTGGGAGGCTGAGGTGAGTGGATTGCCTGAGCCCGCGGGTTCGAGACCTGCCTGGGCAACTTGGCAAGACCTCATCTATACAATAAATCAAAAATTACCCGGGCGTGGTAGTG
>NW_007257477.1:657882-679867 GCF_000164805.1 Carlito syrichta | reverse complement strand
CCGGGAGCGGCCACTGCACTCCAGTCTGGGTGACAGAGTGAGACTCCAACTAAAAAAAAAAAAACAAAAACAAAAAAACAAGGGAAAACATGACTGGGAGTGAAGGTAAAGACCAAGCAAATAGCCATTAATAGAGAGATCCAGAAAAACTGGGAAAGAAAAATTAAAATCTCCTGATTACATAGGAAATAATTTAACAATAATACACATGACTTTTTTGGAGAAAATTTTAATTCCAATAATGGACATGAGCAAATACCTGAATAAATGGACTGATACATTGATTATGTGGAATAGTTCAACACTTGAAGAATATCAGTTCTCCCAAAACTAAACTATAGATGAAATGCAATTTCAGTAAAATTCCCACCCTTAATTTTGGGGACTCTGACAAACCAATTTTAAAATTCATATAGAGAATAAACATCTACCAACAACTAATTTTTAAAAAGGTAAGCAGAAAGGAGATTTGTCTTGGTAGATATTAAGGCACATCACAAAACCATGATTTAAAAGGGGAAAAAAGTCAAAGGAACAGAATAGAGAACCCAGAAATAAACCTAGCTATAGATGAGAACTTGGTTTATGATGGAAGAGGCATTGTAAATCACTGGGGAAGCAACAGGCTAATTAGTAGACAGTGCCTGAAAAATTGACTCCATTCAGCCCCACCTAAGATAATCTAAAAATAAACCCCAAATGGATTAAAGGCACAAATGTTCAATGTAAAACATCATAGTAATAAAAAAAAAACAACCAGTATATGTGAATATCTCAGTGATTTTCAAAGACTTCTTTCTTTGGAAAAGTATAAACCATAATGAGGTGAAAAAATGATGGTTTTGTCTACAAAATGATTCATTCCAACAAAAATACCATGGACAAAGTTGACAGATTGACTCGAAGAAGATGTTTTTGACATCCCAAACCAAAGGATCTAGATCTAGGAAAGAAAAAGACAGGAAAATAGGCCAAGTATACAGCAGAAAACCTCAGAAAGGCCAACAAATATAAAAGGGATGCTCAACTAGCAATCAGAGAAATGTAATTTAAAACATCAAGGAGAGAAGTACAGCAAACACACACTGCTAGAGGGATGGAAAATGGTGGAGCCATTCTGCAGAGCAATCTCTCAGTCCCTAGAGAAATCAAGGGTGCTATCTCAGCCCTAAGGGTGTGCTAATGTGCAGATCATAAGAAAACACATTGAGGGTGTTGGTTTATCATGACGTGTATGTATGAGCAGGGACTTGGAAGGAACCTGGTGCTTGTGAATAAAGCAATGGTTTAGTTAAGCATAAACACACACAAAATGAGTCACTATTTGAGCCAGAAGTGGTAAAGGAGATTTATGCCTAACAGCATGAATGAACCACTGAAGCACACTGATGACAGTGGCACAGTGAACTAAGTGATTGACTCTATTTGTTCTACTGAGATTCCAATAAAATAAAATATGAATACATAGAGCCAGTGGCCAAAGAACTCCAGTGGTTCTCAAAATTTTTATGGGCCTGAGAATCACCTGAGATACCTATTAAAAGAATAAATTTGTGGGTCCCCCACCCAGAAATTCAGAACCTGCATTTTAAACATGCACCCTAGATGATTTTCCTGTAAGTGGACTTCACTTGGAGACATTTTGAACTGAATAAAACCAAGCTACCAGGAGAGTAGGAGGAAATGAGCGGCAGGGGTGATAGCAGTAGAACATCTGTCCAGCACCAGCCGCAAGGAAGTGACACTCATGCAACTGGCCCTGCCACCATCAGTGGCCTTTCTTCCCCTCCCTTTTCTGCAGACCAATCTCAGTGGGCTTGGCCCACAGGGGTTTGGGTGATGGAACCTGACAACCGCGGTCTGGGAAGTATGTCTGTGGACAGGAAGCCACCAGGAGCATCTTCAAGAGGATGCTGCTGGGCGTGGTGCTACCAGGGGTCCTGGGCTTGATGTGATCACCCTGACTCAAGCGGGCTTCCCCAGGTTGGAGGAAGTGGGCTGTGAAAAGAGTGAAAAATGACAGATGGGGGATGCTGTCAGATGCAGATGCTTGAGTCTGATCCGATGAGAGGAGAACGGCTGAACCATCTCGCAGCAGATCTGGTGGGCTCTTTCCAGGTGCAGATGGTCCAGGAGTTGAGTCACAGAATTCTGTCATCCCCCAGGGTCTGCTTTGCCCTTGTCTCCTTTGGGCCTTGCTTCTGGACTCGATTTTAACAGCTGGACTATTTTGTGGCATATTGTGCACCATGTGGAGGGGATTTTTATTAGTGACTGCTATGATTATAGGCAGATGGGACGTGGTCTTAAGCTTGCCTTCAGGGATGTCTGATGGCACGCCCAGCCCTGCATACTCAGCCAGAGAAGCCAACCTCCTAGTGAATGGAATACAGCCACCCTAGTCCAGAACGGACTCTGGGCTCCTTCTACCGTTATTTATCCAGGCACCATTCCCTGAACAGCCCAGTGCACTAACGGAAGCATGGATTCACTGTCCCCTTCCTAATATGCAGAATGGCCTGGTTTTCTAAGGACAAGGAAGATTTTTCAGTTTTATACAAACAGACCGTGAATATTTGTGGGTATCCAGGTAACAAACCCAGTCTGAAACTCCTTTTGACAGAGTAATTCATAGCCCCAGACAGAAATGCTAATGTGAACACGAATCCTCCAAGGAACCAGTGATGGTGGAAAAGATGAAGAAATAAATGCGCCCAAGCACAGCTCTCTCTAGAAATCACCCAATTCTCCAACAGGCCTCCTTTTGCAGATGTGAATATTTTCATGTAAAGAAAAAAAGAACAAAAGAGAGAAAGAAGAGGAATGGCAGATAGTTCAGAGACACACATATTTCAGGCTTATGAATAACCAGTGGAGTTTTCTCTCTCCCCTTCGGAACTTCTTAAAGTCAGCCATTTGATACTGATTGCGTGTGATATGTAAGCAAAAGTCTGAGAATCTGAGAATCCCCATGTGAGTCTACAGGTCTGTGTCTCCCTGTCCCTGTTTTAATGAGACCCCGGGCAGCTGCAGCTTCCGTTGTGCTGAGCGGCCCAGGCAGGCTGACAGAGCCATTCTTCTCTCCCAGTAATGTGTTTGCTTAAGCATGAACATTAGTGTCAGAAGTGCTTAGTGCAAAGCAACCTTTCAGGGGTGAAGCAGTCATTGCCAAGTCTATGTGTCTGGGAATTCGTTTTGTCTATTCAACTGGGGGGTTAGGGTTAGGGTTAGGCAAATCTTATATTTTCTAATGAAATTGAAAAGGTAAACAACCCAAAACACTATTTATAAAATCATATTTTAGGGGTGAGTCTGGCTGTGAAAATCTGACTGCCTTGCTCAGGGCCTGCCTTCCCGAAAAACCGAACAACAGCTCTTGTTCTGTGAGGCATATCCTCTTGCCCTCATCCACCCTGTCTTCTGAAATGAGTGAAACAAAAGTTATTTTACACCCGACCTTGCAAAAGCTAATGTGCCTAATTAGCGGAAGATGTGTTTTTAGGATGGGAATCTGATTTTAATCAGGAGTGTTCGTTCCATCTTTCAGAGATGAAGACACATCATGGACAGACTGTGTATTTTTTTCCCTGTCTTTCTCACAGGAGCAGAGGATGTGAACTGAACTGATGACTCTTCTGCCCCTCGTACCAGTGTGGCCAAAGGCATTCATTTCTGAGGCAGCTGGCCAGGGCTGAACAGGGAACAGCTAACTGGGCCACAGGGCCCTGGGCTCACAACCTTCCTGCTGGGACTTTGGTATAACAAAAAGGCAGAACTAAGACAGCCCTAGGAAGCCATCTTGTTTTATCTTTATCAACCTTTGGATAGGTTGATAGATCTTTTGGAGAGGTAATACCAGGTCCCTTCCCTCTGCTGTGCCCCCTGTACAGTATCCATGTATATTACCAGCTGCCCCTGTAGTGATCCACACAGTGGTGTACAATGGCAGGGTAATAAGAGAGAGCAGGTGCAGGAAATAAGCAGGTGAAACTTTCAAAACAATAAAACGGATTCCAAGTCAGTCTGCTGCATATTATCATCCAATGCAGAAAGCTTAAACAGTGTCAGTGACAATAGACTCTTCCCTACAAGGTCTAAGTGATCTCTACAGTTGCTGCTGCTCTGACACAGGAGGACTCAGCCACAGGCATTCCTTTTGAAAGTAAGTTTGTGCCGGGCTCAGTGGCTCAGCCTGTAATCCTGTGCTTTGGGAGACTGAGGTGAGTGGATTGCCTGAGCCCGCGGGTTCGAGACCCACCTGGGCAACTTGGCGAGCCCTCATCTCTACAATAAATCAAAAATTAGTCGGGCATGATAGTGCACACCTATAGTTCCAGCTACTTGGAAGGTTGAGGCGGAAGGATCGCCGGAGCCCAGCAGGTCAAGGCTGCGGTGGCCGGGAGCGTGCTACTGCACTCCAGTCTGGGCAACAGAGTGAGACTCCAATTAAAAAAAAGAAAAAAAAAAGAAAGTAAGTTTGTGATATGTGAATATCATCCAAGCTGCCTTCAGCACATTTGTGTGTCTCCAGCCCCTGGGATGCTACACATTCCTACATTTAAGCAGATTCTAAATAAGCAATGAACCAGGTGCAATGGCTCACACCTGTAATTCCAACACTTTGGGAGGCCGAGGTGGAAGGATCGCTTGAGCTCAGGGGTTCGAGACCAGACTGGGCAGTATAGTGAGACCTCATCTCTACAAAAAAAAAATTAAAAAAATTAACCAAGTGTGGTGGCACACACCTTCCCAGCTACTTGGGAGAGTGAAGCAGAAGGATCACCTGAGCCTAGGAGATCGAGGCTGCAGTGAGCTATGATTGTGCCTCTGCACTCCAGTCTGAATAACAGAGTCGGACCCTTACTACATATTTGTATACCTAACCTTTAACTGTACCCCACAATATCATAATAAAAAATATTGTTTATAAAAGAAAGAAAGAAACAATGATAACACAATGATTAACTAAATAAAGAAACAAAACGTGAATTATTTCAATCCTATTTGACCACAAAGAGTTGTAAATTTGTGTTTAAAATTTAAGACAGATTGCAGATTGCATGGTGTAATATTTTTGTTGTTTGTGTGCAAATTTTAGTTCATGCATGAACTATTTTACTGAATTTGAATATCTTTAAAATTAAAATTCATTCTTTATGAAAATGTTCATTGTTTGAAAACTAAAGACCCCGAGAGTGAGTGCCTCCTTGCATTTTATCCCTCATCCTATCCCTGGCTGTGTCTACTACTCTGAAAGCCAAAAAAGCCCATATGCTGATTTGACTACCTCTAAACCACAGCAGCTAGAGCACTGGCAGGTGACTAAGCGTGGCCCACCAGGCACAGCAGAATTCAACCTGGAATGTTGAATCTAGAGCAGGTGACTCAAAGATGCACGGATATTTTGGCATCCACTCTCACGGGAGCCAGGAGTGCTATCCAGTGCCCAGCAGCAGAGATGTTCGACCAGACCCTTCCTGTACTATGAATTTGGCTGTACGTCTGGCCACCTTGGTGTCTGTTTTCCAAGCTCTGAGAATCAGGCTTTGAGCTCTCAGATATATCCTTCTAGTGAATTTCTTCTCTGCTAGACTTAAACAGAGTCGGTATCTATTATTTGCAACCAGTAACTCTTACTGGTATTCCTAGTTCAGAGGAATAGTTTGAGAATGAATTCTGAAGCTCATGATACTTGTGTACCATAGACAAACAACAGCCCTAAATGTGTCTTACTGGAAACTACAAGCATATCTCCCTTTTTTTCTTTTATTTTTTTAAGGAGAGGCATTGCTCTGTTGCCCAGGCTAGAGTGTAGTGGCATGATCATGGCTCTCCACAGCCTTGACCTCCTGGACTCAGGTGATCCTTCCACATCAGCCTTCCAAGTAGCTGGGACTACTGGCATGAGCCACCATGTCCTGCTATTTTTTTAATATATATATATATTATATATATATTAAATATATATATATATTTATATATATATAAAGAAGAGGTCTTGTAGTATTGCCCAGGCCAGTCTTGAACTCTTGGGCTCAAGTGATTCTCCCAAAGTGCTGCGATTACAGGCATGAGCCACTGCATCCAACCCAAGTGTATCTTTTAACTTATCAAAGCATTCCTGATACACCCACTTGTCCCTGACCACCCTGGTCAGATCTTAGTAGATCCAGCAAGACAAAAACCAGAGAACCTTTCTTATTAGAGAGATTTTCGTAGTGTTTACTCCATTTAAAATAAATGAACAGGGACAAAGATCAATGTAAAAACCTCTAGTAAGAGTTGTGGATAAGGCAAGAAGGAAGGAAGGAAGGAAGGAAGGAAGGAAGGAAGGAAGGAAGGAAGGAAGGAAGGAAGGAAGGAAGGAAGGAAGAAAAAGAGAAACAGAAGGAAGTTTGTCAGCAAAAATGTGAAAGCCAAGTTTAAAATGTCTATTCCAAGTATTTACTTCTGTTAATTGTTCACTCTGAATGCTTTTGGATCAAAGGAATGGGAAGCTCAGCAGCAATCTGCACGTGAACATTAATTCCATCAAATACCAGAGGAATGAGTGACATTCCATATAAGAATTTAATTTAAGCGTGACTCATTCCCAAAATTCCAAGATTCCATTCTTACACCCATTGTAGCTACAGCAAATACCTCGCTTTTGTGTTAGATTCCATGACTTAGAGATAGTTCTTTAAAATCTCTGGACTGGGGTGTCCTCAGATTTCTATTGAGATAGTGACATTATCAAGGGAGGATCAAGTAAAAACATTTATGTAATGCACCTTAATTCAGGGCCTGGCACATAGAGTAGCACCTGGATGACTTTGCCCTCACTTAATCTTTACTAAGCACCTACTAAGGACCAAGGACTAGTTGAGGCTTTGGAAAGCTGCTCATATCTTTAGCATGTTTGTTGTGTCATCCTTCTACTATTTTGCTAAGAGGTTATTAGATGGTATCTCTCTCTCTCTCTCTCTCTCTCTCTCTCTCTCTCTCTCTCTCTCTCTCTCTCTGTCTCTCTCTCTGTCTGTCTCTCTCTCCTATAAACAAGGTCTCCCTCTGTTGCCCTGCTGGAGTGCAGTGACACGATTATGGTTCACTGCAACTTCAGACTCCTAGACTCAAGCTCTCCTCTTGCCTCAGCCTCCTGAGTAGCTAGGACCATTGGTATGTGCTCCTACACCCAGCTAATTTAAAAATTTTCATAGAGACAGAGTCGTGCTATGTTACCCAGGCTGGTCTCAAATTCCTGGCCTCAAGTGATAGTCTTTCTAAATAGCAATTTATAGCTATTACCAGCTTCCTCAACCTATTGCCTATCTTCTCTTCCCTCCCACCCTCTACACACACACACACACACACACACACACACACACACACACACACACACACACACTCTAATTCAGGGACTCAGGTATACCTTAGGAAAGGTAGCTTCACTATCTCTCCCCCCATAACACCTTCTGTTCCTTGCACATCTACCTCGCCCATTCTGACTTATCTGGATCTGTTCATTTAATTGTACAAGGAGGAACCCAAAAAACCTGGAATTATCTTGTCGTTTTGGGGTTTCTTTTTTTTAAGTTGGAGTCTTACTCTGTCACCCAGGCTGGAGTGCAGTGGCACACTCACGGCCACCCCAACATCAACCTGCTGGGCTCTGGCGATCCATCCACCTCAGTCTTTCAAGTAGCTGGAACTACAGGCAAGCACAACCACACCCAGCTAATTTTTAAAAATTATTTATTGTAGAGACGAGGTCTTGCCAAGTTGCCTGGGCTGGTCTCGAATGCGTGGGCTTAGGCAATTCACTCACCTCAGTCTCCCAAAGTGCTGGGATTACAGGCGGAGTAAACGAGCTCGGCTGGATTTTTTTTTTTAAGGCAGGCCCCTTGTAGTACACTTTGAATTTGTTTCTCTGGATCAAACTGTCAACCAAAGTTTGTATCTGGAACTTTTGAGACGGTTGCATCACAATTTGCAGAAGAAATGTCCCGAGTTGTGGCAAACAGGTGACTGGTTCTTCCACCATGACAATGCACTTGTCCACGGTGAGCTGAGTGTTCAGCAGTTTTTGACCAAAGATGGTATGACTTCCATGCCCCACCCTTCCTATTCACCTGATCTCGCCTCAAGCGACATTTTTGTTTGTTTCACCGATGAAAAAAGTCCTTAAAGGAAACCTTTTGCCTATGTGGAAGAGGTGAAAAGAAAAGCAACAGAAACGCTAAAAGGCTTCAAAATTGATAGGTTCAAACTGTTTTGATCAGTGGAAAAGCATCTCAATAGGTGTATTGCATCAAACGGAGAGCACTTTGAAGGTAACTGAAGTTTAAGCATGTAGGAACAAGTACACAATTTTTTATAAATAAATTCCAGGCTTCTTTGGGTCCCCCCTTGTATGTCCTCATGGCAGCATATGTGTGTCCTTTATTGTGCTTACTCCTAAATAATTAGGCAGTTACCACTGTCTTTCCCCGGTACTCCATCAGGAGGAGGGTCCAGATTCTCTCACTACTGTATCCAGAGCACCTAATATAATACCTGGTACTCAAAGTATATTACTTGAATAAATAGAAAACAGTGCTTGGAGCCCCACACCTTTTATGGGACATTATATTAGGTGCTCTGGGTACATGCCCACCTGACTTACACTTTAATTTGGCTCTGGGCTCACTATATCAGTTGCTTGGGGTTCCTCATAAGGAATGTGCATGTTAATTAAATATGTTCATACCACATCCAGGAGTCTCAACCGTGGAAAGAAAATCAAAAGTACAAAATAAGAAAAAAGCGTGTGTCTACTTTAAGATGTTATTTGCAGGGTTGGGGGTAGGGCAGTGAGAAGTTACCAGATCATTAAGGCTTCCACCAGAGAATATACTTAAAAAGATTTATTGCAAGGAATTGGCTTTGTGGTTGTGGGAGCTGGCTAGGCAAGTCCAAAATTCATAAGGCAGTCTATCAGGAAGGACAGGCTGGGAACTCAGGCAGGATCCAAGGCTGCCGTCAAAGGCAGAATTTCTTCTTCAAGTAAACCTCATTTCTGCACTTAAGGTCTTCTAACTGATTGGGTCAAGTCTGCCCATGTTATCAAGGATAATCTCCTTTTCATAAAGTTAACTGATTGTAGATGTTAATCACATCTATAAAATATCTTCACAGCAACGCCGAGGTTAGTGTTTGATTGAACAACGGGGTACTATTTAGCCTACCCAAATTGGCACACAAAGTTGTTATTTTTTCTGTTAAAAAAGCAATTATAGAAAAATAGAATAAAAATACCTATAATTCTCACAGCAACCCTTTAACATTTTGCTCTGTTTTAATTTGCGCCGTCCAGTTTTTATTGCAGTAATTTCTTTATACCAACAGGAAAAATAGAAATAAACTAAATGTTTAGCAATGGGGGAATGGTTATGGGAATTATGGCATATGACTATGAGGTGAAATTATGCAGCCTTCAAAAGTTATCATTATGAACACTGTATCAACTTGAAAAAATGCTTCAAGTGAAAAAAGCCCAGCACAAAATCCTGTCTCTAGTAGCTGTGATTACAACTCTGTAAAAATAGCACATCATGCAATAGAAAAAAATAGCACATCATGCAATAGAAATAAACACAAAAAGTAATGTAGCCAATGTCAGTGCCTTCCCAGCATATTTTGTGCCCTGAACTAATACCTCAGGCTGCTGCCAGCCCCCTGCCTATGCCTGAGGGCTTGCTCTGACCTCTAGAGCACGTTCTGCCTAAGGAAGGATGAGATACAATGGCCAAACTGACTCAAAAGCGGAAAACCAAACACCACATGTTCTCACTCCTATATGGGAACTCAACATTCACACAGATGGAAATAATAGACATTAGAGAGACTAATAAGAAGAGAGGTGTGGAGGAGGGTTAGGGTTCAGAAATAACCTGTGGGGCACAATGTTCACTATTGAGACCCAATCCCCACCACCACACAATATGTCCATATTACGAGCATGCATGTATGCCCCCTGAATCTAAATTTTTTAAAAAACATGGCTGGAGAATGACTAGCCCCCTGGAAGTTTCTGGGTATATACCCAGTACCTCAGGCAAGATGTCCTGGAGCTGGGGTGTTCCACCCCGGTTCTCAGTGTGCCCCAGTGAGACTGAGCTCCAGTTGCCCAAAGTGACAACCTACTCTAATCCCCCTGTCTCGCTTTCTCACTCTCCTACCAGTGTTTTCTTCATCACCTACATAAACAACTTGCCCTGTGTTGGTTGGGTTCTGGGACATATATTCTCAACAGGGGTGATATAGTGGCTACAAAGGGGGCAAAAAATATTGCTCTTTTTATGTATAAAGCACAGATATGCATACAGTACACAGATATATAGTACACCTGAGAGATTAAAAACACCTGAGGGCCAGTTAGGAAAGAGCTTCTTGGGGGAAAAATAAATTTGTTTTTAAAGGTTGAGAAACACTATGTACCTGAGCAAACCTAGACTAAGACAAATAAAAATAGTTCGTTAATTGAAATGGCTGTGCAAATAGGAATTTTGACCTCTAATTCTTTACCTCAGTTATGTGGCATGTACAATAAAAATAATAATTTTAAAAATAGAAAAAGAGATGTGGGCTCAGCCTACACGCTACCTCTGGCTCAAAGACAAACCTCTATTATCAATATGTCGGCTGCAGAGTCCTGGCGACTTCATTGCTGCTGCGTATACCAGAATCACCTACCCATTTCCCTCATGTCCCCACCATCATTTCACTCTTCTTTTCTGATAGTCTGGGTAGAGTCATTTTGAATTAAGAGATAAAATCAGGATTTTTTCCCTCTTTTTTTGGAAACAGAGTCTCACTCTGTCACCCAACCGAGAGTGTGGTGGTTTAATCACAGCTCACTGCAGCCTCAAACTTCTGGGCTTAAGCAATCCTCCTACCTCAGCCTCTCAAATAGCTAGGACTACAGGCATGTGCCTCTACGTACAGCTAATTTTTTAAATGTTTTGTAGAGACAGGGTCTCACTATGTTGCCTAGTCTCAAGCTTCTGCCTCAAGCAATTCTTCCACTTCATCCTCCCAAAGCACTGGGATTACAGACGTGAGCCACTGCACCTGGCCAAGATTTATTAATTTCTTTTTTCAGAAAGAAAAAAAAAAGTTTAAAAATACTAACGTACATAGAAACTCTATCATTAAAATCCACAAAGGGTACACAGAAATACAGTCATTATGAGAGTAAGTTAACCGGAAAAAGAGGGCCAGGGGCTGTGGGGAGTGAAGAGTGGAAGAATGGAAGAATTGGTCAGGAAACTCTTCCTGGCACGTGAGGAAGGAAAAGACCCCTGTTCTGCACGGGCTGGAGGAAAGACATCCAGGCTCCACCTTCGTCTCTGTACTTCCAAGGCAAGGGCAGGAGTTGAGAGCAGGCTACGGATGAAGCTTTGAGGTCAGGCTATATTTAGTCTGGACTCCAGAGTATTAAGATGGGATATGGGAGTGCTCAGAATGTCTGTGTAGAAATGATCCTCCCTGCAAAAGGCGGAACCTTGTGAAGGGCGAGAGGAATGTGGAGGAAGCAGTAAGGTGGTTAGAACCAGCCGTATTTGGCAGTCCAGACAAAGAGATCAAGTCAGTTCTGCTTCATTGTCCACGGGCACAATGCCCCACATTCTTGAAACTGGCCCAACGATGGTTTTCTTTTGTGGTATTTATAAAAATGCTAGTCAAAGTGTTCTGTTGTCATGTCTCATTGTAAAATAAGGCAAAGACTGATAAATGCCATTGTCCCAACTTTTGCTCCCAGGCTAGAAGGAGGCCCGGGACTCTAATGCAGGCCAGACTGGGTTTCAGGTCCAGGGAGGGCTGTCTGGGAGAGGAGGGAGCTGGCAATGGAATTGGTGAGACCCACGAGCTGTTTGCATAGAAGCAGATTCTCACGTCTGGATGGTTTATGTAGTAGCAAACTAGAAAGATGCTCAAAGTCCTTTTCTTAGTCCTCGGATGCAGTGAGTTTCATAATCTTACATAAGTACCCAAGATACTTTCTCCTTGTAAACTAGCCCTTGGAGAAGCTTGTAAAGCTTTCGTGGCACTCACAGTAAAATTCCACTCCTGCCCAACATGAGAGGAGAGTGAGTCACAATGATTTCCAGCTTGTCTAGCAAATGCTTTTAGATGTTGATGGTCTAAACTTCTGCTTCCCATCCAAAGATGAAACAGAGGAACTCACCTGAAGATATCCTTTTTTGTTTTTTTAAGTAAGAGTCTCACTCTGTTGCCCAGGCTGAAGTGCAGTGGCAGGCTCACAGCCACCACAGCCTCAACCTGCTGGGCTCAGACAATCCAGGTGACTGAAACTACAGTCGTGTGCCACTGTGCCCAGCTAATTATTATATTTATTATAGAGACAAGGTCTGGTTATGTTGCCTAGGCTGGTCTTGAACTCTTGGGTTCAAGCAATCCACCCCTCCGCCTCCAAAGTGTTGCAATTACAGGCGTGAGCCACTGCGCCCAAGAAGGCCTACAGTTTTATAATAAAAATACCTCACCTTTATTGGAGTTTACTAAATGCCACCTTATGTGACTAACTTATTCTCACAGCAACCCTTTAAGGTTATTGTCAGTTTATTGGAGCCTGTTTTACGGATGGGAAAATGGATCTCCAGCTTAAGTAATTTGCCCCAGGGTCACATAGCTAAATAGATGGAGTAGATAGCTTAACTCCAAGGATTTTACACTAGACTTCCTCTCAAAGAGATAGAACAATGGTTTTATTAAAAGTGTTATATTGGCTGGGTGTGGTGGTTCATGCCTATAACTCCAGCACTTTGGGAAGCCAAGGCAGGAGGATTGCATAAACCCAGGAGTTTGAGATCAGCCTGGGCAACATAGCAAGACCTTATCTCTACAAAAAAATATTTTTTAAAAAGTAAAAATTAGTTGAGCATGGTGGTGTGTACCTGTAGTCCTAGCTACTTGGTAGGCTAAGGCAGAAGGATCACCTGAATCCAGGAGGTCAAGGCTAAGGTATGCCACTGCACACCAGTTTGGGCAACAGAGTAAGACTTTGGACCCAAAGGAAAAAAAAGTCACTTTTGGCCTTTTGGCTAAGATCAAGTAAAAAAAATTTTTAAGTTATAGCTGATTACTTATGAAGGCAGGTGGGTAAAGATAGCAAGAGAGGCCTTTGACTACAGAGATTTCCTTAGCATGTACTTGAGATGGGAGAGTTAAAGACCAACAGTAGTTGTAGGCCCTTTAGTGTATTTATCTGTACACCCCATAGTATCCTTTGGCTTAGCAAAGTGCTCCCATAAGTACCTAAACTTCCTCCCAGAGAGTGCCAAGTGCATGAAGAAGGTAAGTAGAACTCTGTGATTTTGTAGCATATTGAAAAATCTCCCCAGGTAACCTTCACATGTGTGGTTTATAGAAGATTGCAATGCCATTAAAAAAAAAAATCTTCCTTCCTCTTACCAAAGACCTTTCGGTCCATCCATCTGTGGTTTCAAATCTCAAAAGTCTCATCAACGACTCCTGCCAACTCAGGTACATGAGTAACTTCAATCCCTCTCATTCTACTTGTCTCCAAGATGGCTGCCATCAAGTTCTTGTCCCCCTACAGCCTCATGCCATTCCTCATCAAAAGGTAGAGTCTATTCCTTCACTCCTCTTGAATCTGTGCAGGCCTTAACGACTTGTATGACCAGTAAAAAACTGCAGCAGTGACATTCTCTGTCTTTCAAATTTAGGTCAAAAGAAACTTTGCTGCTTCCATTTGAGTCTCTTGAAAGTGAGTTGCCATGTAATGAATGTGATTGTCCTGAGCCTTACATTCCATAAGAGGTCCTGGAGGAAAGAGAGATACCAAGAAGCACCAAGGCATTCCAGGTGTGGAGAGAGCAGCCATCTTGAAAGTGAACCCTCCAGTTTCAACCACTGCTGCTTACATAGCTTGAATCAAAGCCAAGCCACCTAGCTGAGCCCTTCTTGAGTTCCTGACCCCCAATATCATGGGGAAAAATGAAATCGTCTTTTAAAGTTATTCAGTTTGGGCAGTTTTTAAAAATTAATTAATTTATTTCTTTACACATAACTGAAACTGATGTAGCAGTACATAAGTTATTTACAACTGTGCAGTAATATGTTGCAAAATAAATTATCTAGAAGGCAGCAAAAGTACATTTTGAATGTACATAAAACTGTACAGTATTTACAGATACATTTTTATATGATTATTGGCTCTATAGTATTTCAAGTTATGTTCTCAGAAAGAGAAAAAAAAAATGCCCAAGATCAAAGAAAAAAATATACAAACCATGCGGATTTGACTCCATGGGCATAGTTTTTAATGTAATTATAGTTAAGCTAAAACAAGCATTTAAACATTCTCAAATTTATCTTAGTTTATACACTAACAAAACAAAAAAGCATGATATCCTCCTCTAGCTACCACCTAATCTCCTTCTTCTTGTTTACACCTAAACCTCTTCTGTTTTTTCTTTAGAGATGGCAGGGTCTAGCTCTGTTGCCCAGGCTGGAGTCCAGTAGTGTGATCAGACAGCAGCCTTGAACTCCTGGGCTCAAGCAATCCTCCCTCCTCAGCTGGGACTATACGCTTGAGTCACCCCACCCAGCTCACACCTGCACTTCTTGAGTTGCCTCCAATAGATTCTTCCCACTCACTCCTCCATCCACTTTACTCACCCTTCTAGACTCTTCTGAAATCGCAAACCATCCTAACAGCCTTGATTCTGCAAACACTTTTTTGTCCTTATCTTACTTGGCCTCCTGCAGTCTCTGACATTTGTCTACCTTCTCTTAGAAATGTCCCTATCCTTGGGGCTTCGTTTTTCCTGCTGATCCTTCCTTGTCAACCTCCTACTTCTTCATCTGCTGGCCCAGTCATAAAGTGATTGGGTTTCTTAAGAGTCTGCCTTCAATTATCTTCTCAGTTACACATTCTCCCTTATTGTAATATGTGCCTTGAAGATGAAATTGCATTTATTAAGTCCGCCCGAGGGAATCAGAAGGTAAGAGTTAAATTAAATTTCAATATTTATAAAATAGGGATATCACAATAGTCAAGAGGCAAAACATCCCGAATGTCCACTGTCGGATGAACGGAGAAACAAAATGTGGTCTATACTGACAATTGAGTATTATTTAATTTTTGTTTTATTTTAAAGTTGTGGGGTATAAGTCAGGATTGGGTACGTAAGTGGTTTAGGTACAGGTGAAGTTTTGGGCCTCCCATTGGACCTCATTTTGTCTGGATTAGGATCAGGCATCCTTACTGATGTTGCGTGTCTCCCTCCCTCCCCTGGCAGTGTCCCACTACTGCCAATCCCATTTTTGTATTATGATGGGTGTTCAGGGTCCACTTATGAGTGAGAACATGTGGTACTCAGATTTTTGTTTCTGTGAAGGTCACTGAGTATGAAAGACTCTAAATCCATCCAAGTTGCCGCGAATATTACTTAGTCTTAAAAAGGAAAGAAATTCAGTCACATCCTACAGCATGGATGAACCTTGAGAAAATTATGCTAAGTAAAATAAAATGGTCACACAAAAAGACAAATACTGTATGAGTCCACTAACAGGAGGTATCTAAATTCATCAAATTCATAAAAACAGAAAGTAAAATGGTGGTTACCAGGGTCTGGGAGGAGATAGGAGGAGTTGTTATTTAGTGGTCGTAGTTTCAGGTTTGCAAGATGAAAAAGTTCTATAGATTTGTTTCACAAGTATTTGAGTATATCTGACACTATAAAAAATGTTTACGATGGTAAATTTTACATTTTTTACTACGACAAAAAAGTAGAGAAAAGGTAACTCCTTAAGTTATTAACCAGTTGTTCATCAATATTTTTAAATAGTCTTTATTTTTAAAATCTCAGTAAATACTCAGTTTTTTAAAGCAGGGATAAAATTATGTTCCATCAAGGGTTAGCCTTAAACTTTCCTTGGATGAAACAACATTTATGTAATCCTGGCATGTCCTGATTTGGAGAGGTTAATATCCTTGTCTACATACTTCATGGAGTTCTTAGGACCACAGAGCAGAAGAGACTTTGTTCTAGTCCTTGAGAAAGATGATCTTGTTCTAGTTTACTGTGTCTCACAAAGTCCACCCTGGCTACAGAGTCCAAGAATTGAACCGTAAAACTGATGAAGGCTGGGTCCTACAGATTTCCTTGCCTTCCTAATTTATCTACCAGCTTTTCATTTTGCCTGTGCCCCATTATCTTTGCAGAAGGGATGGGTAGTGGAGTAAAGGAAGGAGCAGAAGAAAGTCCTCTGAAAACAATAAGGAAAGAAACTTGAAGTGTTGATGCTTCTAGAAGGTAGTTTCTCTCAAAAATATCATCATTTACCTTCTGAAATAATGTAATAGAATACTGTATCGTTGGGACATATTTGCACCCAACTGACATTCTCTTGCACAAAGTTCATGTCATCATTGTTTTGTTTTTATTTTTAAGAGAAGGAAAATATGAAACAGGAGAGTGTTTTCTGAACAACTCTGTTTTCTGTGAATCCATTTAGAGGATTGCCAGACACTCAAAAGATCTAAAGCAGTTCTCATCAGAATCTTTGCTGTCAATATCCTAGGACCTAGGTAATCAGCAGAGCAAAGCAAAATGCTGTGAGCAGAGAAAGAGTTGCGAGCACTACGCAAAGTGGGAGGTGTTCATGTGCCACAGCAGAGCACTGTAAAAAGCTATGGAATTTCACCCAAAAAGTTTCAAGATGGATCTGTCATCTTTTAAGCGGTATAGGATTAAATCAATTTAACAAAGACATGGTTTGTGACAATTTATAGACAATGGTCTCAAAATATTTGTAGCTGCCCGAAGGAAAGGCTGCAAAAAAAAAAAAAAAAAAAAAAAATGGTGACATAAAGGTCAAGAACATGATCCAGGGGAACACATAGACAGCTCTGGTTACTTTCATTGTAAAATCTACCAGATTGCTGCGAATCTCCCTGTCTCTTTCTTGTGTCAGACAGACTGTATTCCTCGTTCAACAGCATCAGTTTGCTGTGCTCTGCAAACAAGGAGAAGCTTAGATGAACCACACACCACAGATTTGATTGCTGAAAAATGGAAGATGGTGTATGTAGACTTTTCTGCCAATGCTGGGACTCACACTTCCTTTCTCATTTACTCATTAAGGTTAGAAATGAGTCACTTGTACTTAAAAAAGAGAAGGGTTCTTCGCCAACACATCCATGCAAGTCTTCCAAATCTAAAACTGTTTCCAGATATAAGGTGTGTGATGCCAAGGCATCTATCTGAGCCTACCCACCTAGCTGAACTCCTTCCTCTACCTCCCTTCCAGGAATCCTCTCCTGGTGTATGGATGTCAGATAAAAGATTCGTCCAGGTGCTGGTGATCATGCCTGTAATCTCAGCACCTCAGGAGGCAGAGGCGAGAGGATTGCCTGAGTTCAGGGGTTTGAGACCAGCCTGGCAACTTGGTGAGACCTTGTCTCTACAATAAATCAAGAAATTAACCAGGTGTAGTGGCACGCACCTATAGTTTCCAGCTACTTCGAAGGCTGAGGCGGAAGGATCACCTGAGCCCAGCAGGTCAAGGTTGTGGTGACTATGAGCATGCCACTGCACTCCAGCCTGGGTGACAGAGTGAGACTCCAATTCAAAAAAAAAAAAGTCTGTAAGTGATGAGTTACATGACCACCATTTCTCAATTTTTCAAAGAAAATATATCTCAAAGATTTCACAGTAGTTTGTCTCTTTTCATATGATTATGAACTGAAATGTAATGTTACATTTCAATAAAAGATTGAGATTAAAGATACATATTTAATAACACTCATATTGAGCATCTACTGTGTTGCAGGTACTGTACTAAGTGGTTTATATACATTTTCTAATTTAATCCTCACATGAAAGAAAACATTTTATAGATTTGAAAACTAAAGACAAAGAGTTCAAAGAGCTTGTCCAAATCCACACAGCAATCAAGGGATGGAGCCAGGGCTTCAAACAAGGCCTGTCTGACGCCAAAGTTCATATTTTTTAACTATACAGTTAGAATTGCCCGTATGAATGATAATGGAAATCAGGTATATTTAATGAGGCTGGGTATAGTGGCTCACGCCTGTAATCCCAGCACTTTGGGAAGCAGAAGTGAGAGGATTGCCTGAGCCCGGGGGGTTCAAGACCAGCCTGGGCAGCTTGGAGAGACCTCGTCTCTACAATAAATGAAAAATTAGCTGAGCAAGGTGGTGCATGCTTATAGTTCCAGCTACTTAGAAGGCTGAGGGGGAAGGATCACCTGAGCCTAGGAGGTCAAGGCTATGGTGAGCCATGATCATGCCACCGCACTCCATCCTGGGCAATAGAGCAAGACTCTGACTCAGAAAAAAAAAGATATAATGAATTAACCTAGAAATTTTACTTAGATTTTAGTCAGTGTCTAATCTGACTGACACTGACAGATGCAGATATTGACATGTATCTGGTTTTCAAAAACATCTCTTCCAATGGACTAAGGTTGCCATTCCCTTCTGTACTTTGCTTTTAATCCTGCCCATGTGTCACACAGTCCCTCGTGATGTTTAATTTTATGTGTCAACTTGAGACTGGGTCATAGTGCCCAGATATGTGATGAAACATTATTCTGAATGTTTCTGTTAGGGCATTTTTCAGATGAGATTACATTTGCATCAGTAGACGTTGAGTAAAGCAGATTGTACTCTATAATGTGGATGGGTCTGTAATTAGTTAAAGGCCTGAACAGAAAAAAAGACTGACCTGCCCCAAACAAGAAGAAACTCTGCCATTCTGCCAGGAGGCTGCCTTTGGACTTAAACTGTAGCTTTTGGACTTGCCAGTCCCTGTAAACTAACACTCTCTCTGTGTGTCTTTCTCTGTCTCTGTCTCTCTCTCTCTCACATAATTTTGCTCTCACTGTCCCTCTCCACACATTCTTTTGGTTCTGTTTCTCTGTAGTACCTTGACTAATATACCCTCATAGTCTACAAGTCATATACATACTTGAAACAGAGGCCAGTATGAGATATAGTCTTAATCTTAGAAACCTCAAAAGCAATGATTTGAAGCTTATTAAAAATGCAAACCATGGGCTCCACCTAAGACTTATTGAATCAGATTCTCCAGGAATAGAACCTGAATATGTGCATTTTTATTAAGCTCCATACTGATTGTGACACTAATTCTTGTTTAAAATATAACTGCATTATAAGAAACTAGAAACACTGCATATCAGTCAGGATAAGCAAGGTTTTGTGGTGGTAACAAATAACCCCAGAATCTCAGTGTTCATGCTAGGTCACCAATGCTGGTTGATGGAAGGGTCTTCTGATGAGAGTTATCCTTCACTCTGATTAGTCAGGATCCTGGTAGGAAACAGATGAATACTCTAAAAAGTAATTAAGGAGAGCTTAGTAAAGGCACTATTTACAAAAGTGAGGGCAAGGTGGTGGGAAATCAACAAAGATAGCACAGCACCCCAGGGCCAGCAACAGCAGCAACCAGAACCTATAAAGAGTAGGTGCCATCCAACAGAAGATGGAGATCTTGGGGAGAGGAATGTAATCAGCCCACCTGGAAGGGAGATAACAAGACAATAAATATTTCAACATCACTCTCCTTCTGTTCTCTGATCTCTCGTTAGTTGAACCCAACCAGAAGCCAGAGGACAACGAACCCTGTTGATATGGTCTATAAAAGGCAGCCCCTCCGTGTGCAAAGCATCATAGAAAGGGCGGGATCTATAGGGGCAAATGTGAAATATCTAGGACACTCTGTGACCCAGGGTGGTACGATCTGGAACACTGCCAGTCAACATGGCAGAAGGAAAGAGAGTAAGGCAAAACATCAACTGGCTTTTCAAGCTTCTGCCAAGAAGTGATGTGGCCACTTATGCATACATTTCATTTATCTAGGCAAATCCCATAGCCAAGCCTATCTACAAAGGGTGGGGAATTTAATTCTCCTCCAGAGAGGGAAAGTGAATGTTGGTGACAGCAAACAATCTACTATACAGGGGAGGCCATATGCATGGCTGGGAGTCAGGGAATAGGAAGACTATTTAACTTCATATCCCCACCCCCATTTTAAGAGACATGGTCTTGCTCCCCTGGGCTGGAGTTCAGTGGTGTCAGCATAGCTCACTTCAGCCTCAGACTCCTGGCCTCAAACAATCCTCCTGCCTCAGCCTCCCAAGTAGCTAGGACCACAGACACACACCACCACACCCAACTGATTTATTTAGTTTTTGTAGTGACCGGATCTCACTATGTTGTCCAGGCCAGTCTAGAACTCCTCCTGGCCTCAAGCGATTCTCTCACCTCATTCTGTCAAAGCACTGGAATTACAGGCATAAACCACTATGCCTGGCACTATATATCTCTTCTTACTTTCTGAATTTTGCAATGCATGAATATATTACCTACTTAAAACAATAAATAATAGTAAAAATAATCAAATGAGACTACTATGATACACAGATCACTGTAATCAACATTTGTCCTTCCTTTTGGTTGCCGGCATCCGTAACACTCACCTTATAAGGAAAACTTGAACATCTCACTGTAGAAACGGAATATGCCAGATACTCACTTTTCCTGCCTCCTTTGCTGAGAACACATTGGCACATGACTGAGGTTTTGCCAATCAAATGCTCTGGCACCAGCCTTTAAATTGGAAACTAGAGATGCAAAGCAGGGACTAACCAAATCCTTTCCAGCGATGAATGGTGGCAGGAATGGCAGCTACGTCCAATTTTCAGAGTCAGCAGAGAGAACAGCAATACCCAGGAGACAATGCCGGCCATGCTAGGAATGCCATCTGCAATGACCATCACCTGGCAGCAGCAGCAGTGTGTGCTCGTAGACCTAGTTCCGTGGTGTGATTTTCAGTACTGTTTGGCTGTGTATCCTCTAAACACAATTCCTACCCCTTCTGGAGAGAGTGGGAACTATCTAATATTCTTTTTATTCAATTTTACTTCCTGCCTAAATTAGCCAGAGTTTATAGCTAAGAACCCTGACAATAGCTAAATTTTGACCTGTTATCCTAAGAAAGTAAAATACCTAGGTGAAAAACTTGTTAACTTTCAATGAAAATAATTGAGGGGTTGGATAAATAGGAAATTACAACTTAACCTTCCTTTAGCCATTCCACACATAGAAAGCATTTCTGAGTAAGATGCTAGTCATTGCCTAGAACAAGAACTGCAAATTGATTTAAATGCCTGGAAATCAAGGACAGCTTGGCAACAATTTAGACTTTAAGATTCTTCTAGGGTTTTCTCTTAATTAGATTGTGAAAATGAGGCCACCAAGTATGATAGAGCAAAGTCTGCAGATTCCAGTTTGGGGCTGTATCTAACAGAGATTACTAGAACTCTATTTCCTCATATTAATCAGAGGATTGCTTAAATCCTTCATCTCTGATACTTTATGCTTGTAATTGGTAAAACCCAGAGTGAATTCTGTTCCAAATTGGTTAAAGCAGCTCAAAAAGGCGCCAGCCAGATAGAGTCAGACTGAATTACCCTGTATTTAACTTCTCTGTACTTAGGAGTCTCTCTCTAAAATGCATGTTTATAGAAAGTGCTCGACAACTAGGAAAAGAGGTCATCAATTGTCTTCTGTTTACTCCAATCAGTGCATTTATATACAAGACACAGCCTTTTCCCTACTGCTTTGTTTTTTCCTTAGCTCAAAAGTTAAGACTCCAGTGACCAGAGCTATGCAAGAGAAAATTCACTAACCAAAAAGATTAGCTGATAATATCTGTTCTTGAGTTAGACTGATACAAGGCTGTATGCACTCCATTCAGTGATGGGTAGGCAAAGGAAAAGATACCTTCTGAAGCTGATACAGGCACACACAAGCTGTTCTTAAGTGCCAAAGAGAAGAAATACAGTGCATGACTTTGATAGAAAATCTATTTCTCTTTTTTTTTTTGAGTTGGAGTCTCGCTCTGTCGCCCAGACTGGAGTGCAGTGG
>NW_007257477.1:578616-657617 GCF_000164805.1 Carlito syrichta | reverse complement strand
CTCACCTCAGCCTCCCAAAGGCGTGGGATTACAGGCTGAGCCACTGAACCCAGCTGAAAATCTATTTCTCTTATTCAATTAGATGCATCACCCCACCTTCCACCTTATCCTTATTTTTTAATGAAATGTATAATCTCTCTATCAAAAATCCTGGAAGGAGTTCAAAATTGAATCTCTTCCTAGTTAACTTAATTTAGGTTCTTTGTAGAAACCCTTTAATCACAGTCTCCAACCCCACCCCACCCCCATGTACACAGCTATAGAATGGTAAGGCTCTATTCAGAGTTCAAAACAAACTCTCTCATTCTTGTTGCTGACTAAGACTTCTAAAATTACAGTCTGTGGCTGAGCTTAGCAATGAAAAGAAATTCAAATTTGGAAAAATTTGGAGAAAATTGTCTTCCTTGCCAAAGAGAGGACTTTTTTCAAATGATGTATTGGGCAAGGGATTCAGAAAAGGAGTAGAGGACTGGAAAACAGTTGCAATTTAGTTGAAGAGCAGTCTGAGGCCTATTTCTATGCAGTCTTCAACTCACTGTAATCTTCCTAATTTAGCCCCCACAGAAATTTTTCTCACTGAGGCCACTAATAAGCTCCTAATTGTCAAATCCAGCGGATACTAGTCAATCCTATACTTACTAGCCTCCTGTAGGAGAAGCACATTGAAAGTTGCTATTTTCACATCCTTCTTGCTCACGGGACTCCAATTTTATTTGCCCAACCCTCAGGGATGAGTCATGATTGATCTAAGCTAGTCATGGCGACATCTTTCACTTTGTCAGTCATTGATCTACGAGTCGGAATGAGCCATGGCGCCCTGGATAAGATTGTTCTCCTTTGAAAAAAAATGAGACACATTAGGAGAAAACCTTATTATCTCTACTTGTCTTGATTTCTGCTTGGAATTTTCTCAGATGCAAACTTTTTGCTTGGAGTGTGTAGCCTGTGACCCCTAGGGGGAAATTTTTGACACCCTAAAGGTAGCAGCACAGAAGGATAGAAAGTGTTTAGATACTCTGTGACATTTCAGAGTCACAGAACTCAGAAAGAGACCACCTACCTCAAACTTCTTGATAAGTCATTTATAAAGACTTAAGCCACTTTTATTCTGTTACTTGCAGCCAAATGTATCCTAGTAGTATGATCTGTCTGTGTAGCATTTAATATTGTAGGCCACTGTTCCATTAAAATCTCTGATTCTCACCTATGTTCTCTCCTTTGTCACATGGTCTTTTGGGTGCATCCCAAAAGATGAGCCTTCAAACTGCTTCCCTGCTTACCCTAAGTAATTTTTGAGAAGGGTTATTCCTGACCTATGCTCTAGTTACCACTCTTACATCTCTCAGATGTCTCTTCTGAGCTCTTTTTCAAGATGTTTAAAACAAGACTCAATTATTATTATTTTCTTTCTTCACCTGTATTCCTCATCTTATTTGATGCTATATTCTCTATCCAGTCACTCAAGACAAAAAACATGGACATCATTCTTCTCTTTCTTCTTTTATAATTTGCACCACCTCCTAGTCTTGACCACAGCAAATTGATTACAAGTCACGCTCAGTAACCCACTAAATATTTTTTGGAATCCCTCCAACCACTCTACTTCCATTTCCACCACTGGTTTATGCTTTCTCATCTCTTACTAAAACCACTGCAAGGCCTCCTTAGTGGGCTCACTTTCGAGTTTGCCTCCTTCATCCAATCCTCTGCATTGCCCCAGGATAATTTTTCTGTAGGTCAAATCTTAGAGGGCCTCTCCTCTACTTAACCCTTCACTGACTCCTTAGAATAACACTCAAGTCCCTTCATCATTTGACCTCAAAGTCCTCTTCTAGCTTCATATCCTCTGGAGTCAAATGATGAAGGGCCTATTTTTCCTGCAAAGTCTACTTTCTATCTGTGCCTCTAGTTTATCTGCCTGCTGAGCGCCCATTTATCTTCAGTTTAGGTATCTTTTCAGAAGGAAAGAATCATTCTTTCATCTCACCACCCTCCTTCCCTTACTCCATCCTCCAAGAAAGAGTTAGCTATTCCCCCATAGGATCTTGTGTGTACCTCTATAATAGCATGAATCAACCAGTTCTGGAGTCCTTGACTGTGTTGTCCAATCTCCATTAGACTCTGAGCATCCTGAGGACAAGGACTGTCTTGTTCACGTTTTGACTCCAAGTCTCACTAACTACTAACAGATAGGAACAATGAATGTTTAATGAAGGAAGAAGTGAATGAATGATGTTCTAATTCTCAGGGAATTTGCATTTTATAAAAAATACAACAGTAAAACTACTAAGTCATAAAAAGGAATCTCTAATTATTTGACATAACTTCTCAGGACCCAGTAAAGAGACACTTTCCATATACTGATGAATCACACTACGTGGATAGCTCTTAATCTACAGTACATCCCTAGCCTGCCTATTGGGTAAATTTCCTTTCAGAAAATGTCACAAATGTTGATCTTTCAACAAGGCATTTCAAAGTTGTCCAAAATTAATTATAGCCTTTAGTGAACACACTATAGTGTTTTTCGTGTGGTTATGATCCTTTTAAGGTGTTTCTGTAAAAAACACAGTTCTTCTTAAAAGGTAAATTCAGAAATTTTGTGGAATGCATCTGCAATATGTACAGAGAAGGGGGATGACTTTAGTCTTGCTGTACACCTGATCTCCAGTTATAAGTAGCTACCCATCATTGTTGGACTCAGTGTACACACTGTGTTTAGTATAATGTGAACACATTCGGCCTTTTTTTTTTTTTTTTGAGTTGTAGTCATGCTCCATTGCCCAGGCTGGAGTTCAGTGACAGGCTCACGGCCACCCTAGCATCAACCTGCTGGGCTCTGGCAATCCTTCTGCCTCAGCTTTCCAAGAAGCCAGATCCACAGGTATGCACTACCATGTCTGGCTAATTTTTTATTTATTGTAGAGACAAGGTCTCGCCAATTGCCCGGGCTGGTCTCGAACTCGCAGGCTCAGACAATCCACTAGTCTCAGCCTGCCAAAGTGCTAGGATGACAGGCTGAGTCAATTCAGCCATTTTTAAAACATGGTAGTCATTGACTGTGGGCATGTTGTACTTGATCTGCTCCATTTGCCTCACTTAGATCTGCTCTCTATCCTGCTCTGTGCTCCCAAGAGGCTCACCTACGTAGACTGCGCCCATTAGGTTCCTTGGTTCTATGGTTTCTCGTTGGGATGAGCCAATGAGCATTTCCAGCAAAAAACAGAAGGAGGGGGAGAGAGAGGTTGCTTCCTCCTGCCGAGTCATGGTTTGACAATGGCTGCATTCCTCAATCAAATGCCAACACTCTTGTTGGGTGAACTTCTCCAGGTTCCTAGCACAGGTGGGCTTCATTATCCCCTCTTGGTTTTTCTCAATCCCATCCTCACCCTTGTATATTTTCTTTTCATTAAACCCTCCCCAATCATTCGCTGTGAGTGTTTCCTGCTGGAAACCTGGCAAATACACATGCTCGGGCTGTTTAGGGAGATGATGAAAAGCATTAATCTATTTACTCCAGCACCCACAACCTTCCTCTTTGCTCAAACCTCATCCACTTTGGGGCACAAAGCGTCCCAATTACAATAACAGAACAATATTTTTGAGTGGTCATTGGCAGAAATCTCTCTCTCTCTCTGTAGTTCCAACATAATGCTTCTCAATTGCCTAGGAGGTGCATGCTCATATGCTTCAGAACTAAGACCCCTGGTTAAAGCTGGATTAAAGGGCCCCCTGGGATAGCTGCCCATCCATAAGACACAGTGACACATCACTGGGCTAGTAAAGCATGGTAGAAAATGTAACAAGACAGAAGAAACAATATTACTCAGAAATTACCTCAGAAGAAACACTGTATGTGCTTGGTAAAAGAATTTTCATGAGTCATTTGGGGTGGAATAGAGAGAGGATAAAGAGGATGAAACATCTTCCCTCTCCAAGAGACAAGCTATGATAATTACAGGTGGTTGGTCAACAGAATGGCTTTTTAAAAAAAAATTTTTTTTTTTAGTTAGAGTCTCACTCTGTCACCCAGGCTGGAGTGCAGTGGCATGCTCACGGTCACCGCAGCCTCAACCAGCTGGGCTCAGGAGATTCTTCCATCTCAGCCTTCCAAGTAGCGAAACTACAGGCATGTGCCACTATGCCCAGCTAATTTTTTGATTTATTGTAGAGACGAGGTCTCACCATGTTGCCCAGACTGGTCTCGAACCCGTGGGCTCAGGTAATCCTCTCGCCTCCACCTCCCAAAGTGCTGGGACTATAGGTCTGAGCCACCATGCCTGGCCTAGATTGGCTTCTAAGAAAAATGGGTTGCATTAATTTAGGAGATTATGCTTGGCTAAATGTGTTTTGGGTCACAGCTGGAATGAAATTGTTCTGGAAGAAAAAAGTGGAAAGTTTGGAACTTTCTTCATTGACTCTCTTTTGTAGTCATTTCCCCTTGCGGCTGGAATAATCCTTGAATTCCTGCTCACCATTTGCTAAACAAAATAGTATCTGCATCACTTAGCTTCTGGTGTTTATATATCCCGAGGTGCCAAAAAAATGTATACAGGTTTTAAGAAATGTTACCTATGCATTACCTTTTGAAGTTGAATTGAATTACAGTAGCAATGTGTAGTATGACATTCACTCAAAAGATGACGTTAATCAAATGAATGCTAGTGACAGGCAGGACAGTATTACAATTTTAATACAGTTTTTTCCTTTCTTAAAATGTGGTGTGTTTTTTTTGGCACTTTCTGTACGTATCCCATATTGGGACTACAGGGCTATGCTTCTTTGTCAAGGCTTGGAAATGGCTTTAGATGACATTTTTAGTGGAATATATATTGGAGTATATAGTGGATATTTTAGTGGACAATGAGAGACTGTAACGACATAGCTCAGTGCACTCCCGTTTCTCCCCATAGTCGGACCTCATCAAATACCTGTCTCTCATATGCCAATGCAGAAATTTTCAAACCAGGCTTCCTCTCATCACTGGACACCATTGGTGAATGAAGGTGTTTTACCACTAAAATTGATTAATGTCAACCTTGCCTAATTCACACCCACAAAACTATCCCATCTCTGATACACATTCCAGAGGCTGACATCAGTGATGGGTGATGTTGAAGTATGGGCTTAGGTAGAAGGGAGGTTTGAGAATGAATGTAAGAATCAGTGATATTGCATACTTCTTTGTAGCAGTGGTGTTACATGTTGATACCAGCGATTTAAGCATGGCTGAGTAAAATGTCCCTTCCTCTCTAACTGACTATTTTGTATTATCATGCTTTGCTTCCCACCCCCTTTTTTTTCTGAGTTGGTGTCTTACTCTATTGCCTAGGTTAGAATGCAGTGGCACAATCATGGCTTACTGCAGCCTTGACCTCCTGGACTCAAGCCATCCTTCCACCTCAGCCTCCCAAGTAGTTGGAACTACAGATGCACACCACCATGCCTGGCTAATTTTTTGTGTGTGTGTTTTCCAGACTGGGTCTTGAACTCCTGGACTCAAGCAATCCTCCCACCTTGCCCTCCCAAATAGGATTACAGGAATGAGTCACCACGCCCAGCCCGTGTTTGGAAAGTCCTTTTTCTTCATCAATGACCCCTGCCTCACAGAACTAATTTCTGTTCATTTCTCAAACTCCTGGCCAGGGACCCTCGGTTATTCTTCACTGACCCCACCCTAGGTGAGGTGCCTGCCTAGTGTTCTATGTGCTCATGGCACTGTTGCATTCTCCTGGGGCTGACCTGATCACACTGTACTGTGATTGTTTATTTTTTCTGTCTCTCTCCCCAAGGCAGGGGCTGGATATTAGTCCTCTCTATCCCTGGAATTTCACAAAAATATGTCTAGTAATAGGAGATGTTCAATACATGCTTATTGAATAAATGAAAATGAAATGAAGAAGAATGAATGGGTGCTGTTCTATAACAGTCAGAATTCTCAAAACCTTCAGAAGCAACAAGACCTATATTGACACACACAAACACACACAAATTAATGTGTAATTGTCTCTCCATTTATAAATCTTTTCTTCTTGAATTTTTCTTATAGTTTTGTTCCTCCTCATTGTTGACAAAATGCTTAAAGACTATGGGCTCTTACCAGGTGCAGTGGCTCACGCCTGTGATCCCAACACTTTGGGAGGCTAAGGTGAGAGGATTGCTTGAGTCTAGGAGTTTGAGACCAGCCTGGGCAACTGTAGTCCCAGCTACTTGGAAGACTGAGACCAAAGGATCGCCTGAGACCAGGAGGTTGAGGTGGCAGTGAACTGTGATGGAGACACTGCCCTTCCCCGTGATGGAGACCTCGACTCAAAAAAAATTAAAATAAGACCACAAACTCTGGAGTCACAAGCATCATGTTAAATTTGACTTTCAGGTAAACAACCAATTATTCTTTTAGTACAAAAAGCCTGGGTAGGGGGCTCACCTTCATTACTTGCTCTGTGACGCTGGCATGGTTACTCAACTTCTTTATGCCATATTCTTATCCACAAAACAAGATTAATACTAGTATCTGTCTCATAGCATTGTTGTAAATTGCTTATTAATTGTTATGCTTATATTCATGAAAAACTTATATGTGGCTCATTTTTATTTTAGCAGTTTTGACACGGACATATGTGCTCATGATTTGCATATTGTATACATAAAATATAGTCATGTAAATTAAGTCAGTATTGCACAAGGGACTCCAACATTTAGAGGCTCTGTCACAAGAATATACTTGAGCTCCAATGTAGACCATGTAAGAAATTTCTCAAGTCATGAAACATGTTCAGTTTCTACTGCTTCTTATCAACTTGATGACTTCAAGCAAGTCACCTCATCTCTTTTAGCCTCAAATTTTTAATCTGTAAAATGAGACCACTTATATTTGTGCAACTTCAAGGATTTTGCAATTTTCAAAGAAAATATTACAAATTACAGAATCATACAATATAAAATTTTATTATTGTCACCCGTATTCTCTCTATTCAAAATCTAACAGTTCAAGATTTCCCCAAATCCTTTAGGGCTCTTTGAGAAAGATGTGACATTGTGTTCACCAACTCCCATTTCTTCTCTCCCTTGGGAGGCAGGAAGACTGTACTGCTTAGCACCCTTGTGTGGGGCCATGTGACTTGCCCTAGCCAATGAAATGTGGATCATTGCAAAACCGGGGTGTGATTTTCCATTCCCTCACCCCCTACCACAGCACCCAAGAAGTCCACGTGCTCCAGGAAGTCTAGCTCCAAGATGCAACTAAGCCATGCTAACCTGGTAGTAGGTAATGTGAGAGGAGCCCTTCTGAGTTACTTTATTTGCATTTCAATTAAAACCTCTGCAGATAAAATATCATTATGTAAATAAATGATTCAAGGGGTAGAAATGTCAGCTCCTATAATTGCAAGCCTAGGGGGAAGATTTTTTAAGTAGAATATGTCTGTTACCCCCTTCAATTGCATTTAGTGTATGTCTGTTTACTTTTGTGTAGAACCAGTCCTGGTGCTTAGCTAGAATCCTAAATGACCACATGAGGTTGACAGATTGAGGGGAAAAAAATAAAGGACACTTGGTGTAACTTGAACTTCAGATCAATAATGAAAACCTTTTTAATTACAAATGTGTCCTATGCAATATTTGGAACATATTCGTGCTAAAAGAATGATCGGGTGTTTACCTGAAAGTCAAAGTTAACATGATGCCTGTGAACTATTTGAGACATTACTTATATGTTGTTTTCTTCAGATTTAACTGGGCATTTTCTATTTTATCTGGCAACCCCAGTCACAGGGTGCCTTAGTCAACAGTGCATTTACAACTGCTAATTGCCATTAAACCTGGAAGCACAAGCAGAAACTAGACAATTACTCTAAGCAATATCCTGCTTGACCTAGCAACAAGCTAAGAGCTATAAAAGATTTATTAAAGGAATATCAGTTGCCAAATTTGTTGAATACTTCTGATGCACTCCTTGTACCCTCTTGGCCTCTCCTCTCTTCAGGGACCTTGGACACTGATTTTGCTTCAGCCATTTCCGTGGTACCAACTCTTTGGGAGTATCAATTGGCTTTGCATGATGAACCTGACAATGCCTTGCCTGGGGGCCCTCATACACTCATCTCACCTGAAGCTTGCACCCAGGAGCTTTCTTTTGGCTGGTGAAATATAACGTAGTGCTGTGAGGCCCACTTGCTGCCCACACATGGAGTCAATGAATACAGTTTTCTCCAGGTCTCCCCCAACACTGACTGATTCAGTCATTCATATGGCCTTTCATAAAATGATGTTGGGGATTAAGGAATCGGATGCATTTGATACCAACTGGTGCCTAGATTTTGCCTTGGTCTGCATTCTGGAAAACTCAAGCTAAAAAATCATGTAACAGACAACTAGTAATGAAGCAGTCTGTTTGGTAGAAAGAATAAGCATTTACCAGCCTGGGCAACATAGTGAGACCCTAACTCTACAAAAATTAAAAAATAAAAATTAGTCAAGCACAGTGACATGTACTTGTATAGTCCCAGCTATTTGAGAGGTTGGGGCAGGAGGATCGCTTGAGACCAGGATTTCAAGGGTGCAGTGAGCTGTGACTGTGGCACCACACTCTAGCCTTGGTGACAGAGCAAGACCCACCCCCAACCCCCAAAGAAGGAAAGAGTAAGAATTTGCAGTCAAAGGACTTGCACTCTGATCTGGTCTCTGCCATTTGCTAACTGAATGCCCATAGAGAAAACATTTAAACTTTTTGGCTTTCAGATCCTTCACCTGTAAAATGGTGCACTGCATAGAGTTTTTCTGACGATTCAGTGAGACAGTATACATAAAAAGCATATTAATAGCAATTGTGGATAATTTTCTACATATTGGGCACTGTTCCAAGTGATTTACATTCTTATAATCAATAACCCTTTGGGTTAGGTTCCATTGTCGTATCCATTTTGCAAACTGAGGCACTAAACCAGGTTGCCAGCTGAAGGTTACAAAACTAGTGTGCATGGAGCAAGAAACTGAAACCAGTCAGTCTGACTCCAAGCCTATGCCCTTCCCTATTGTATGATACTCTTCATCCAGTTGACAAAACAGTGCCTGGCACAACATCCATCCTTTCCCTCCTCCTAGCAACAGAACTCTGTATTTACTTGAAGTAGTGATGAGCTCAGCTAAATGACTGTAGCTCCCAGAACATCCCTGCTGTTAGTCGTGATCATGTGACTCAGTTCTGACCAATATGTACAAGTGGAACTGTTAGGTTGTACTTCTGGGGAGCTTCCTTAAAATGGCAGGAGGGGCACCCTTCTCTTTTTCCTTGTTTCTCTTGGCTGCAATTAGACATGAAAGCTGGGGTGCAGGAAACTATTATAGAACACAAAGTCCACATACTAGGGAAGACAGAAAGCAAGATGTTGGGGAGCACTCTGTGAAGCACACACAGCCTATCTACGATCTTCTTTTAGGCTAAGAGAGGATGGCCCTTCTGCTTGTTTCCTCCAGTAGTATTTTATTTTTATATTTGTACATGTGTGTATGTGTGTCTATGTATGTGCTTTCTTTGATTATTCTTATCTATGCAACCAAGTATAATTCTAACAGATGCATAATCTGACATTTTTGGCTGCCTGCCTATCCATTTATATTACAAACCCTAAAGTAGTATATGTATTTTAGTTGTAATTATTACATTTAATATTGATGAAGTGAGTATCCTTATGAAGTAGAGACCCTACCTAAGCATAATTTGGGTTGGGAGTCAGAAAGAAATATAAGCATACTTACTTCAAGAATCAAAATTGGTTGATATTGCTACACATATTGCAGAGCAGCTGCCGTCACATAAACCTAATTTCATCTTTTCAGCCAAGACTCATTCTCACCAGGCAACATGCAGCTTACTTCATGTAAATATATTCCTCTTTCCAGCAAGACCTGGTAAAGGAAAGAATGTATTCGTTAACCAAGGTGAACTCAGATGTGTGGAACAAAACCTACAACCATAATTGTTTTTGAGACCAATGACCAGGCAGACCATACTGGTAAAGACCTGAAAATAACATATTAGTAAAGCAGCCAATATTTATTTCTGATTATTGGCCAATTTGGCAGAGGATTAGAAATTAACTTTATGATCACCTCTAATAACTGCTGTGTGAAAAAAAAAAAAGTGTGGTATATTTTTTGCAAACTTGTTATTTATAATGATCCCCATTTACAAAATCAATGAAGTTTCAGCCTTATAAATAATGCCTATGTTGTCAAAAACAAAGCAAAGACAGATGACTCTTGGATAATGAGAATTTTTTTAAAAGCAACCACACAGAATGCATGCAAATACCTTCTCTAATCTATTTTGTGTTTATACCTTTTTCATTTCAACATGATTATAAGCCATTTAAAAATAAATGATCGATTTTTCAAATAAGAGAAATAAAAGTCATTAGGTACTTGAACTAAATTAACTGGGTAACAAATCTAATTTGAGATTTTAGTACCTTTGACAAAAATAGAAACACATTGGGCTATACTCGTATATGAAGATATATCTCGTGCTGGACTCTGTCTGATAAAAGGAGCAAATAAAACTTTTCTAAAATAAAAAGTTTTAACCTGGTTCCAGGATGAATTACTACAGGGCCCTTAGAAAATGGACCACAATATCTTCAACTGCTGTTTTATAAAATTACAAAGATGTTCTAGAGAACTTTTCCTATACTGATCCTATATAAAGCCTGACATTACAAGTTTAAATTATAACGCAGAAAAGGCATTTTATTGGAGAGATTATGTGAAATTGTAAAAGAAATTTATTTTTGATGATCTAATTCTGCAGTTTCACCAAAACAGATGTGCATATATGCTCGTAAATTTAAGACGCCAAAAAAACTTCCACAGTTATGGATAACTAATTCCTTCTGTATTTCATTCTCCTTTTTTGTTCCCATTCAAGAAAGAATATTTGAATGCAAATCAAAGGGACATTACTATAGGTATAAACTTAATACTGCTTTAATTTATTTGAAAAATGTAAATCACTGGCAGAAGTCAGCTGTCTAGTTAGTATTAATATCAAATTATTTACAACAAGGAGTCTTTGTCAAAATGATCCTTGTTTCTGCTATTTCCATTAACCCCCCCAACTTAAATATTGACTTATTTATAGAGTCTATATTTAATTTTTAAGTGATGAACATGTACTAAATAAGATTACTATCTATTAACAATACTTAAAATTTATTAACAATTTAATTTCTTAGTACAACCCTTACGTTTTCTCATAAAAGGAAATAGAAAAATATTACCTCCAAGAAACTCCATACCTTGATTATACTCTTTTCTTAAACTTTACCTGATTCTCTATTTACAGTAGAGTTGATAGCAGATGACAGATTTATAGGACCCTTTACTCAGATCTTGTAGGGGATCAGTCATGAAGAGGGATTCAGCAATAGCCCCTATTTCCCCAAATCCAGAAGGACTAGAGAGATGACTCAGACATACTACAGTTTATTTACATAGTATCACAAACTAAAAAATCTTAAATCCGTGACTCACTATGATTTCCTCCTCCCTAATAGGTTCCCAGTGGTGTCAAATATGTAACAGCCTGACCTCATGTTAGACTTGGGAGGATTTAGAGGGAGTAAAGTCTTTTTCTTAAATAGAAAAACAAATGACAGAAATATGATTCCTTTTATGATATGAAGGACATGAAATTGTACACAAATATGATTTTGTATTTAAGCATTAAATTTAATCTGTATACAGCATGTTTCATAAAATAAGGTCATTAAAAATGCAGTCCTAGAATGCTTTTCAGCTTATTAATTCCAAGAGTTTTTCAAAGGGCATATAGTTATGTGTAGACACTGTGGCTGAGAAGCTGTTCTAACTCTTTTAAGTATCAAATGTCTCAAGGGAAGCCTTGGAACATATCAAAGGGCATTTTTCTGACACTGAAAAATATGAAGACATTATTTTTGACTAAAAGGAGATCTAGTCAGGCATTTGAGAAAGTGGGAATGAGAGAAGAAAAATTATCATTCAGAGTTGGCCAGAGAGAAAGTCATTCTTCTTCAATAATGGCATAAGTTATGGGTGTTCCTGATAGTTTGGCTAAAGTTTTGTGCAAAGAAGATCTTTGAATCTATCCATGTGTGTAGACTAGTACTTGGTTGACAATGCAGAGTTCGATACCAAAATGGAAAATATTATTTTGACAGATAGTTACTGAGAATAGATGTTAACAGTTGACTGTCTTGATCATGAAAAAACTTCATTGTCTTCCAGAAAATATCTGATTTTTCTTAATATTGTTTCTTGTTAGATTAGGTAGGATAAATTAGAAGAAAAATATTCTGAAAATCAACATAATACATTAACCTAGCATCTAAAATCAAGCTCAGGCCAGACCCTAGGAACTTAAAGGTTATTGATGAAAGGAAAGAACAAGTAAATGAATAAATGATCTATTTGATGGAATTGTTTACTATTTCAATTAATTGAGGAAAAATGTCTATTAATATCAATTGAGAGATTTTAGGTTTATTATTTTTCAGTCATATGCTCTTTCTGGAAATTATTCTGTAAATTCATTTGCCTCTATTTAAAAAAAAATAAAACCAAGTCCTCAGTAAAAACTTGTCTTCCTTTTTCGCTCTACCCAGAAGAGATGAATCTTATTTATTTTTTAATAATGAGAAAAAGTTATTTAAATACATATTAGAAAGAAGAGATACAGAATTTAAACACAACCCTATTTTCTACAATTTAGGGTTGGAGTTTGAATTAACAGAAGATTTTGACAGTGGTGCCATGATACAAACACTGAAGAAGCATTAACAGCCAGTGGTCTGGAAACATTATATAGTTTGGTCCCCTGTTTATGGAGTGAGATAGATGAGGGAATGGATTTGCACTGTAAAAGTACTTCCACTACTCTTACTTATTTCTTATGAAATAAAAGAGAACAAAGAAAAACCAGTAGTAGAGTTGATACCATAACATCTTTGTTCTTCATAGAAGGTACTAGACTGAAAAATATGATCCTGTAATGTGCTTCTGAGAACTGCCTAATAGCCAGTGGTCTATCATTTGAGAGATAAGTGGTTCCCCTTTCTGTCAAAGGGAAGAGTAAACCTCCAATTATATAAAACAAAAAAACCTCAGCTAAGCCTCCATGTTTTAGATGAATCCATCTTCTATACATTTCAGTCACCAGTGGTTCAGAACCTTGGCAACCTTCACTAAGGGACTAACCACACGGACACTTGCTTTCTGGGTTCCTGAGTTAGCCTAGAGGCTCCTCTTTGCCACTTCTCTGCAATGGCCTCATATGGTAAGACACTCCCAGAATATGCCTAATGTTCTGGCCTAACTGTTAATAGCACTCCTTTTCACTCTGACACTGGTCCCAGTTTGAACAGTAAGGTATGTGGTTACCCTCACCTTTTAGTAAACTGCTGTGGAAGTCACTCTTTCAAGGGTTTTTCTTGAACACTGAAATCTTCCCCTATCTTGGTCATTGAAAACATTTTTGGTACTACACGTAATTAACGAAATAAGAGCAGTTGGTACCATATATGTCCACTCTTTGAGTGACAGTGAGAAAGTCACTTAAATTTCCTGGGCCTCAGTTTCTTAATGTAAAACAAAGACATTGAAGTGAATGATCTTTTTTTTTTTTACAATAAATGTCATCTTGGCTGACATCAGCTCCTGTTTAGCCCTCTATTCTTTTCTCCAATTCACTCCTAAAAATCAGACTTCTCAGGAAAATAAAGGCAAGTCTTGTCAGTAGGTTCTGTTTAGGGCCTGGGCACGCCAGAAGGAAAAGTCAAATGTCCTGTCATAGTCTCTTTAAAGCATCTCTTGAAGTCTAATAATCTCAACCATTGTGAAACTGCTGTGGATTCTTTATCACCAATTTAAGATTTCACCAAGATGTCCTGAGCCCTCAGGGACATCCAGACCAGCTTGAGGGAAGCAGAGCCACTAGACCACTATGTACAAAACACTCAGGCCTCTCTTCCCAGATTGTCCCCAAATATCGTGTTTGAGAACAACAATACTTTCTTTAACTACCTGGAATACTTGATTCTTATTTCTGAGAAATATGGGTACATAAATAGACATATGTCACCATGTCTGAGTCTATAGAAACAGGTGGGTGCACAGAATGGGAAAAAATATTTGCAAGTTTTGTTTCTGACAAAGGCCTAGCATCCAGGATCTATAAAGGGGGCAAAGGACATGAAAAGACACTTCTCAAAGGAAAACATAGAAGCAGTCAACAAACATGAAAAAATTCTCAGCTTCACTAATCATCAGAGAAATGCAAATCAAAACCACAATGGGATACCATCTCACATGGATCAGAATGGCTATCATTAAAAAGTCAAAAATAGGCCAGGCTGGGTGGCTCAGCTTGTAACTCTAGCACTTTGGGAGGCCGAGGTGAGTGGGTTGCCTGAGCCCGTAGGCGTGAGACCAACCCAGGCAACTTGGCAAGACCTCGTCTCTACAATAAATTTTAAAAAGTTAGCCAGGCATGTAATGTACGCCTGTAGTTCCAGCTACTTAGAAACCTGAGGCGGAAGGATTGCTGGAGCCCAGCAGGTCAGCACAAGAAATCGCAAGGCCTGAGATCAGGAAATAAAGGCTTACTAGTTCTCAGAGGGGAAGACCTATCCTTATTGTCACAATCTGTATAGCACAGATTGAGATCTCAATTTGTGTTGGCATTCTCCTGTGTCCTTTCAATCAATCCTCTTTTCAGTGAAAGCCCTAGTGGATTTCCTTGAAACCAAATGATCTGTTGCACCCTATAAACATCCCTGGTGATTAAACTTGTGGTGTGATTCCAGTCTAGATGAGTCTGTAAGTAAGAGCCCCAACAGCATGCCACTGCACCCCAGCCTGGGTGACGGAGTGAAACTCCAACTCAAAAAAAAAAAAACAAAAAGTAAAAAATAGCAGGTACTGGCGAGCCTGTAGAGAAAAGATAATGTTTCTACACCGTTGGTAGGAGCATAAACTAGTCCAGTCTTTGTGGGAAGCAGTGTGTTACCTCAAATAACTAAAAATTGAGATGCTATTTAACCCAGCAATCTCACTTTTGAGAATATACTGAGGAACATAAGTCACTCTACCAAAAAGACAACCTGCACACTTATGTTCATTGCAGCTCTATTCACAATAGCAAAAACATGGAGTCGAACTCAGATGCCCATTGAAAGTGGACTAGATAAAGAAAATGTGGTTCATATACATGATGGAATACTATGCAGCCATAAGGAAGAGCAAAATCATGTCCGTTGCAGCAACATGGATGCACCTGGAGACCATCATTCCAAGTGAACTATCACAGAAACAAAAAACTGAATACTGTGCATTCTCACTCATAAGCATTGGGTACATGAGCACAAAAGTGGGAACAACAGACACTGAGTACTGCTGAAGGAGGGGAGAGGGATAAGAGGCACACAAACACCCAATAGGTACAATGTCCACTACTGGGGGGAGAGGGCTCACTAGAAGCCAAAACCGTGCCTTCACGCAATTTACTTATGTAACAAATCCTCACAAGGACCCCATGACTCTAAGATAAATAAATAAAATTCAAATAAGAAGAAATAGGTGGGTGCATCTCCTAAGCAACTCAGCCTTCCATCGTTTACAAGCACCCATTTATACTCTGCCTCTTCCAAAAAGAATGTGTTTGCTTTCAACTCCTCGTTGATGATCACAATCTTGTTTGTGTCTTATTGATTTGCTTTATGTGCCAATACTGTCTCCTTAATTGGTAAGAGCAACTGCCAGGTCAGAGGTGACAAGTAAAGTCAGTAGTTTGGCAAACCAAAATCATGCACAGGCTGAAGTTATGAGGTGAGGATGTGAAGGAAGAGACAAGGGAAAACAGAGGAGCGTGCTCTGCAGGGGAAGTGGAGCAGATGACAGAGACAAGAAACCACAACGCCGGAGATCAGGAAATAAAGGCTGGCTAGTTCTCAGGGGGATGACCTATCCTTATTGTCACAATCTGTGTAGCATAGATTGAGGTCTCAATTTGTGTTGACATTCCCCTGTGTCCTTTCAATCAATCCTCTTTTCAGTGAAAGTCCTAGTGGATTTCCTTGAAACCAAACGATCGGTTGCATCCTATAAACATCCCTGGTGATTAAACTTGTGGTGTAACTCCAGTCTAGATGAGTCTGTAAGTAAGAGCCCCAACAGCAAATACTGGGCACACTCAGCTTCGGACAGTCTGAAGATTTACGATTGTACTATTGACAAAGGGGGGTGGGGAGTGGGAGGACTATGAGAGAGCCACAGGAACAGTGCAATAACCCAAGGTTAGTAACTGCAGAGTGGGTGTCACACCCGAGCCTGACCAGATAAAGGGATGCCATGTAGTTGCACCTTCAGGGTTTATGATATTGTGCTAAACACAATGACAAATAAGCGAGAACCAGGAGAGCTCACTATTTATAACAATAAGAAATTTACTGGAGAGATGAACTATTCACACGGAGGTGATAAGCCCTGAACAATGGTGGCTTGAACCATGCAAGTCCACTTATACACAAGTTTTTCACAGTAAATATATTGGGACTTTTTTTGAGATTTATAGCAATTTAAAAAAAACTTGCAGGTAAACCACGTAGCCTAGAAATATGAAAAAAGTTAAGAAAAAGACATGTCATGAATTCATAAAATATATGTAGATACTAGTCCATTTTATTATTTGCTACCATAAAATATACATAAATCTATTATAAAAAGGTAAAATGTATTATAATGTATGAGCACGGACATTTACAGGCCATACATGGCACAATTCCCAGTCATGAAATGCAAACAAGCATAAAGACTCAGTATTAAATTGTAACTACATACAATTAACTGCAGTACATACTGTACTGCTGTAATAAGTTTGTAGCCACTTCCTGTCACTATTGTGGTGAACTCAGGTAGTAAGAGTATACGCTTTAAACTCTGTGCAATGCTTGCTAATCATCTCCACATGAACAGTCTCACCAGTAAATTTCTTACCATTGTAAATAGTGATCTCTCCCGGTTCTTAGTTTTCATCGTGTTTAGTGCAATATTATAAGCCTTGAATAACGCCCTGGGACTCATATGAAGTGCCACTAGTGATGCTGGAAGTGCTCCCAAGAAGCAAAGAAAAGTCATGGCACTACAAGAAAAAGTTGAATTGCTTGATATACTCCATAGATTGAAGTCTGCAGCTGCGGTTGCCTCCACTTCAGACAGATATTTATCTTGTAAATGTACGGCACAAATTTATGGCATTAATAGATGTATTTTCTCTGTTATGATGTTGTTGTTCTTCTCCTTTGTTTTTTTAGCTCAGGGTCTCACTCTGTCACCCAGGCTGGAGTGCAGTGGCATGATGACAGCTCACTGCAGCATCAAACTCCTGGCCTCAGGAAATCCTTCTGCCTTAGTCTCCCAAATAGCCAGGACTACAGTTGTATGTCACCATGCCTAGCTAATTTTTTGACTGTCTGAAGACAAGTTCTCACTATATTGCCCAGGCTGGTCTCAAACTCCTGGGCTCAAACAATCCTCCTGCCTTGGCCTACCGAAGTGCTGAGATTACAGGCATAAGCTACCTTTATGACGTTCTTAATAACATTTTATTTTCTCTAGCTTACTTTATTTTAATAATACAGTATATAATACATATAACATCGAAAATATGTGTTAATCGACTGTTTATCTTACCAGTAAGGCTTCTGATCAACAGTAGGCTATTTTTGTTTATGTTTGAGGGAATCAAAAGTTACGCATGAATTTTTGACTGCACGAGAATCAGTGCCCCTGACAGCCATTTTGTTCAAGGGTCAACTGTAGTTAATGGAATCCAGAAGGAGAGAGTCCTGTGCAGAGTAATACTACCTTGATGGGGGTAGTGACTTAGGTTAAGGACCACAGCCAGCCTTAAATACCTCACAGTGAAGGAGTCATGGGAATATATCCTGACCTCCATCCCCTCCCTCCAGTGTCCTGCTGAGGCTCCTCATTGACTGAGCCTCTCTTGAAGCCAGCTTGCAAGGAAACCTATGGATGCTGTCCATGCTGCTCATTTTCCCAGTCAGACAGCTGGGAAGAAAAGTCAGTAACATTTACATTTATCTGGATACATTTCTGACTACAACTTACTAAAAAAAAGTTTCTAAAGTGCTCCCAGCCTAAGGGGAGAAATGACTAACTCTGGAAGGCGAGGTCCAAGCCATGTCTCCCCAACACAAACACACCAGAGGGCCCCCAGCATCCTCTGGCAGGAGCAAGGGAGGGGCATCGCTTCAACTACCACCTCCCACATGTGCAGCCCTGAAGGAGAGGCCTTCCCGAAAAGGGAGCAATGGGCAGTAATGAGAAGTGGCAGCCAAGTGTGAAATGCTGCCACTGGCCAGCGGCGACTGGAAACAAGGCTGAAAATAACTCAGGCAGAACCCCAGGGTCAGGACAGGGATGGAAACACTTCTACCAAGAGACTTTCTCTGAAGCCACATAGAGGACTTGTGGAAATAGTAGTGTGGCATTATTTTTACTCCAAATACCCATTCCCAAAGGAAGCCTGGGCCACAGTGCTGTTCTCTGTTGTTGAGGGAAAGATGGCTTCTGTGGCAGGGTTGATCAAGCCACATGAGAAGGGACAGGCAGATGACAGCTCTCAAGGACCAGGGTCCAGGGCACATCTGCACATGAAAACGAAGGGGAAATGCTGGCTTATTCTCAGAACTACTTTTTTTTTTTTTTCTTTTTTTTTTAGGCAGTGTCTCACTCTGTTGCCTGGGCAATGGAGTACAGTGGCACATTCACGGCTCATCGCAGTCTCAACTTCCTGGGCTCAGGTGATCCTTCCACCTCAGCCTCCTGAGTAGCTGGGACTACAGGTGTGCACCACCACACCTGACTAATGTTTTTCATTTTCTTCTTCTTATTTGTAGAGATGAGGTCTTGCTATTTTGCCTGGACTGGTCTCGAACTTCAAGCAATCCTTCTGCCTCAGCCTCCTAAGGTTACTGAGATTACAGGTGTGAGCCACCATACTCAGCTTTCAAAACTACTTTTGTTGCCTTTTATGGAGAATGAAAATATCCTCTTTCAATTTTATCACCAGGACTGGGTAAAGTTGATCATCATGTTCTCTGTTCTCAAATTGATTCTATAAAACCCAGTGTGGGTGTTTAATGATTGAATCCCCAAGGAAGGAATGCATTTTCTTCACTTTCTCTACCAACCTATCCCCTAAAATCATGAAAAAATCCATTAAATATTGATATTTGTGTTACTTTTATTACAAAAGAAGCATCACAACCCTCACACCAATTCCAGAATGTAAATTCTGGATCAATATAATTCAATCAACAGGTGGTAAAATTCTTCACTGTACTAAGCATTCAGAATACCAAGATGAGTTCATTTATTCATTTGTTTTTAAAAATAAATCTTATTATGTATATTGGAGGGTTATAACATTATGTTCTAGGATAAATATAGATAGTGAAGTTGTTACTATAGTGAAACAGATTACTATATCCATCACCTCACTTGGTTATGTTTTTGTGTGTGTGACAAGAACAGCTAAAATCTACATTATTTAACAAAAATCCCTAATACCATTTTATCAGTGATAACCTTCATGTTGCATTTTATCAGTGATAACCCTCATGTGGGACCTGAAATCTCTAGACTTATTCATCTGTTACATCTGCTGCTTTGAGTCCTTTGACCTCTATCCCCCATTCCCTCCCCTCCTCACCCGTAAGAACGACGGTTTCATTCTCTGCCTCTGTATATAAGATCTTTTTAAAATATTTCACATATTAGTGAGATCATGAATATTTTTCCTTCTGAGTCTGGCTTATTTCACTTAGCATGTCCTCCAAATCCATCCATGTTGTGGAAAATCACAAAATCTCCCACTCTTTCTCTCTCTCTCTCTTATTTTTTTTTAAGCTGAATAAGATTAATTTTTAGATGACTGGGCTTTCAAAGAAATGGACCGAAAAACAAAGAATATAGTATGATAAAATAAGACTTTACATTTTATAAAAAGTAGGTATTTACATAAGAAAGGGAATGACCAAGATTTAAGTGGGCAAAAAGACTTCCTAGAGTAAATGGAATATGAATTTGGTTTTACAAGATGAATAGGGGTTTGTGAGGTGGCCAAGTATGGGAAGGGCATTCCAAACTAAAGGAACAGGATGTGCAAAGGCAAAGAAGCCCAGGTAAGCAAGTTGTGTCTTAAGAACTAGAAGTGAGTCAGCACAACTGATGCATAATATGCTCAAGTAAGAAACTGGGAAGGAAGGTCAGTGATGTCAGGCAGTCAGCAGAGTACCATCCCTAGGGATGCGTTCTAAGTAATCTAACAGTGTGCAGCAGACTGAAAATGGCTTTGTTTCTGTTTTGTTTTGTCTTGCTTAAATTAGAGTATTTATCCCTATAAAAGTTTCATCTCACTCAGTTCCATTCTGACCTGAATTCTTGAGTGGGAGGGACAGAGGCATTGGCTCCATCGTGCTGGGAGTTGAGCACCACCTGTGTACCCCTGGAGGACTTTGTCACTCAAGTGAATAGTGCCTTTCATAGGGTCATGGCAAGGAGAGAGAGTGCTGCTACAGGCTACAGAGAGACAAGCAAGGGTTTAAAGCAGAGTTGTGAGATGGGTCAGATTCGCATTTAGCACCATCCCCTTGACAACCCTGTGAAGAACTGTCTGTACTGGATGATGGGGTGCATACTGGGTTCGTTTCCTGGGTGGCATGAAACAAGAGAAATGTATTTTTTCAGGCCAGGAGAGATGGCTCACCCCTATAATCCCAGCACTTTGGGAGGCCGAGGCAGGATTGCTTGGGGCCAGGAGTTGGAGACTAGATTGGGCAACATAATGAGACCTTGTCTCTAAAACAAAAACAACACAAATAAAACAAAACTTTTTTAAAAAAGACATTTATTTTCTGAAGGCCAGAAGTCTGAATCATGGTGTTAGCAGGACCACACTCCTGGAGGATCTAGAGAAGAATTCTTCCTTGCTTGCTCCAGCCTCTGGGAGCTGCAGTAATCTTGGACTTCCTGGGCTTGTAGCCACATCACTTCAGTCTCTGCCTCTATCTTCATATCCTTTCTCGTCTGTATGTTTGTTGTCTCCTCTCTGTCTCTTAAGAGGACACTTGGGATTACAGTTAGGGCCCACCTGGGAAGTCCAAGATGATCTTATCTCAAGATTCCTAATTGCATTTGCCAAGATTCTTTTTCCAAATAGGATAATATTCACAGATTCCAGGAATTTGGACACAGACATATCATTTTGGGGGGATCACCATTCAACCCACTACACGGAAGAATCCTATTTCTCCACCTCTAATCAGCAGACCAGCTGCATTGGGATCTCATGGTATGTTGTACTCTATCATTTGCACAAGATTAGACAAGAGGTAAGGACCCAGTCAGGAGGTGTCAGCCAGCGACCATGAGAATGACCTTGTGATCTGGATGTGGGAACTAGAATTAGAATTACCAAGACTCAGTGGTGACCTGAAAGTTGGGGTGAGGAGGATGAAGACGAACATAATGACTCTTGGGTGTCATCAGGGGACTGTTAGCCGAAATGGGTCTGTAGGGACAAAGTGTAATAGCCCAGGAATCTTGAAAGTTGGAAGAACTAGTGAGATCATTCTGTCCTGCTTTTACATGTAATTCAGGGTTTGCCTTTTTGCTATCCCTTACAAACAAGCATGCAACTTTGGTTGAGGCAACTGACTTCATCATGACTAATTGCCCTGTCTGTTTCCTTCACCAGATTATAAACTGAATGAGAGAAGAGGCCATGTTTGTTGAATGCACTATTATTTCCCTAGAACTTAATAGAGTGCTTGTGTATTGAAGGTTGTCAATAATGTAATTTTGTGGGGTTTTTTAGCATGGTGGTGGTGGTTTTTTAAACCACTTTATTGAGATATAATTGACTGTACATATTTAGTGTATACAACATGATGAATTTGGAGACAAGTGTATACCCATGTAAATATGTGTTTTTTAATGGTTGGGTGAATGAATGAGCAAGTTCAGTGACAGGAAGAATTAGAATGGTCAAGACTTACAGTGGTTACTCTTCCATTTGGGGCAGCCCTAAATTTACGTTCCTCTTTATATAGTTACTTATTTTGGCCCCTAGGGTCACTCAGGTTGACTCTATATCTTCCCCCATATAAACATTTATTTCAAACACAACAAGAACTATTGTTTTTCCTGTATCTCCTCCTTTCAGGCTAAATATCTTCATTTCCTTTAACCACACGGCCTGTTTGCATACTGTTTTAGAACTCCATCACAGTTCTAGTTGTTCTCCTTTCATTCACTCAACAAATATTTATGCGTGTCCACTGAATGCTCTGTACCAGGCCTGTGTATTCAGTAGGGAAAAAAAAAAAACATTGATGACTGGGTACGGTGACTCAAGCCTGCACTTTGTGAGGCTAAGGTGAGGGGATTGCCTGAGTCCATGGGTTCTAGAACAGCCTGGGCAAATTGGTGAGACCTCATCTCTACAATATATATTTTTAAAAATTAGCCAAGTGTGGTAGCGCATGCCTGTAGTTCTGGCTACTTGGAAGGCTGGCAGGCGAAAGGATTGCCTGAACCCAGCAGGTCAACTCTGAGGTGGCCATGAGCGTGTCACTGCACTCCAGTCTGGGCGACGAAGTGAGACTCCAACTCAAAAATAAATAAATAAACATTGACATGCACTCATCTTCCGCCTCACCAATGTCCCTCTGAAGTTATTAAACACAGTAGTTCCCAGAACTAAGAAGAGCAGGTACCCTTCCTTTGTACTGGGTGATTCCTTTTACTACTACAGTGTATTGGAATAAGAAATTGCTGTTTCTTCTGCTTGTAGTACTAGACATGGTGTTTAGTGTTGCTTGTACAACCAGGGGTCGTGAATTGTGATTTTTCTTTTTGGTGTAAGTGCATACGTAAAATCCGAAATGTACTCAGCACAGCCATCTACAGTCTTCCAAACAGCCTTCCAAATAGAATACATGGTTGCACTCTATGCTTAAAGTAGTGCAATAACTGAAATGAGCCCCAGCATCTAGACTGGCTGGGTGGTTTTTCAGGCATCTGTAAAAAACAGGTGCTTTGTCAAGCCAGGTATAGGAACCAGTTTTTAGGTAGCTCAGGTTACATCATGTGTTCAGTGAAGCACATCAGAATCATTTGTCTAGTAGAGCCAGAATTGATTTCTTTCTTCTTCTTCTATAATTGTATGCATTTTTTCTATTTTTGATAATGAAATAAACCTATAACAAAACAAAAATAATTCAACAAAATTAATGGAAATTTTATTTTATTGCAAATGTCTGTTTAACTGATTTGTTCACTAATAGAGGTTTTCAAGCTTCAGAAAAGATGTTCTCCTTTAAGGGAACACAGATGTTTGATTCAAAATTCCATATTTGTGACTTTTCAATGTTGGTAGCCTCATTTTTAAACTAATGATATTGTAAGAAAACAAAATCTGCTTGTCCTACAGCAATTTGGCTGCAATTCAAAAACTTTTTTATTAAAATGAAATAATATGTTCTGCAAATATAATTGCAGAGGAATTAAACATATTAACCAAATACTCATCTGTGATACAAAATTTAAAAAATAAGCTATAGGAAAACAGTTCCAGGAAATAGACAACAGAAAAAGGTTCTAAGGGATATCTACCTGCCTCTGTTGAGATCATTTCTGGGTTCAGCTCTGATGTTTTTAAATGAAAATTTAAATTATACCTCATTTTTAAATGACACATCTATTTGACTCACATCATACTTAGAGTGCAGTTGAAGTGAATGGTTTACAATTGTTTGCATTTACATGCAATTAAATCAGTCAATTATAGCCAATAATAGTTTGAGAGTAGGCAAGGATGTCAAGAGAGGTTTTGTGGAAGGTGGGTGTGGACATTCACCTGTACGCAGTCAAAACTAGCCAAAATTGTTTGACTGCTTTAATTTTCCTGAGTCCTCAACTTTAAATAAAAAACATTTTGTTAATTAGATTACTTTCTCTACAACTGTTTCAATTCTCCAAACACTATTGGGTTGTCTTTTCCCCACTGCCAAATTCAATGCCAGGTACACAGTAAGTGCGCAACATTTGTAGAATAAAGGAACTAAGTGAACTAATGAACAATAAATGCCATATCTCCTGCTTAAAAAAAAAACAAAAAACTGGGAGTATAGGTCAGTAAAGTTCTCACACCCATATTCAATGTACAAACATTTGACCCACCCACTACAGAACTATCTTTCACATTATAATTGTAAACAGAACACTGGATACATTTGATCATTATTCTTCCCTATTAAAGGTATCAGGGCATAATTAGTATTTACTTGAAATATTTGTATCTGTAAGTTTTTCTGTTGTGACTTGAAAATAATTTTATCTATACTTAGTTTTCAAACTAGACTCTGCTAGGATCAATTGGATAATTCAGTGCTTTTGTGGCTGGCATCAATCATTGCAAGTCATTTGAAAACCTGATGATCCTCGCTGATAGTTCCAGTCACGTACCACACATACATCTAACCCAAGCCAAACAGGTTGTAACAAAGGTGTGTTCGTGTATGCATGTGTATATGTGTGTATGCAAGTATATGTATAAAAGCATTGTGGATTTTTTGTGTTTGCTTATTTTGAAAACATAGTATTAATCTTTACCTGTCAGTCCTCAAGGATTTTTGCACTTTCCTTGCTTATATAAGCAACTAAATGATTATAGGAAGTCAGCTTGACCATATAGAAGAGATCACGGTGTATTCTAAAATAACATTCTTCTTGAAGTTTTCTCAGAGAACACATGCTCAGCGACTGCTGGAGTATGATTAACCTTCTTAAATCAGTTCCCACTGTTGTGCAATGCGTTTTAAAACACAGGAGTAAATATATGATTTCACAGAGACAAAAACTCTGCAGGTAAAAACTAGCATAAAGCAGATAAGCATTCTCTGGCTGGGATTCAGATTTCTAAAACCTCTCAAAATAATTAAACCTTACGCTGAAAACACAATGTACCAAATGTGAACTGCCCAGACTTGTTTTTGAACAGATCCACTTTATGTCCATAGAGTGTTTAATGCACAAATTTGTGTTCATGCAGTTCAATTGTTGGATCATTAAGCTATTTCAATGCTTAGCCCACTCATTGATCTAAAAGCCTAGACATTAGAATGAAGTATGTTGCTCTTTTTATTCCAGATAAAGATGAGAAAAGACTGTTTCTGTCCATGGTTATTGGATCATTCTATTTGACTAAAAACAGATCCCTTCTCTGCCATGCACATGCACAAAAAATTGCCAGAGCCTTTTCTAAACTGCCTGTTATATCAGTTGCTTTGATGTCACTGCAGCTGATGTATTGGCCTAGGTAGCAGGGAAATGAGGTTGGGGTGTGATCTTGTCTGTAGTGGAAGAAGCATAGGAATAAGGATCGAAAGAGTCACATTCTAATCTTGGCCTAGACTTAAAGAGTGGTGTGCCCTGGCCCAAGAAGGGCAATACCCTAAACACTTGGTAATCCTCACAACACGTAGAGGTAGGTTTAGATAGGTGCTATAGTATCCCCTTTAATAGGTGAAAAGATTTAGATAGTTTCCCAATGCCAGGCCATAGGTTAGGGCCAGAGCCAGGATTCTTCCATGAACAGATTGGCTCCTGCACTGCTATTTTAGAGTTTTTGTGATAATGCATGTGAAAGAACTTTGAAAAGTATAAAGAATGATTATTCTTAAATAAGGAGGGACACTCAGTCGACATATTTATGTGGTGAAAATTGGAATGAAGGTGGAAGAAATAGTGAAATAACTGATGGCAACAGCTGTCAATTATTGTAGAGGTGGTCACCATCTAATTTTGAGGAGTGGCACATACTAGTTAAATAGGACAGGTAAACTAAACATAGTCTTTTATTCAGCATGTGAACTCATAGGTATTTATTCAACTGATTTAAAAAGTTATGTCCGGTCTGGCTTGGTAGCTCAGCTGGTAATCCCAGCATTTTGGGAGGCTGAGGTAAGTGGATTGCTTGAGCCTGTGGATTCGAGACCAGCCCAGGCAACTTGGCAAGACCTCATCTTTACAATAAAATAAAAAATTAGCTGGGAGTGGTAGCACACACCTGTAGTTCCAGCTCCTTGGCAGGCTGAGGCGGAAAGATCGCCAGAGCCCAGCAGGTCAACGCTGGAGTGGCCGTGAGCATGCCACTGCACTCCAACCTGGGCAACGGAGTGAGACTCCAACTCAAAAATAAAATTTATGTCCACACAAAGGCCTGCACACACAAATGTTTATAGCAGTTGTATTCATAACTACCAAAAACTGAAAGCAACTAAGTTGTCCTTCAACAGGTGACTGGATAGACAAATTGTGGTATTTTGAGATTATGGAATATTATTCAGCAATTAAAAAATGAACTATCAAGTGACAAAAACGTATGTATGAATCTCAAATGTATAGTGCTAAGTGAAAGAAGCCAGTCTGAAAGTCTACATACTATATAACTCCGATTAAATGACATTCTAGAAAAGGTAAAGATATAAAGATGGTAAAAATTCACTGATTTCCAGAGACTCAGGGAGAGGGAAGGAAGGTTCAATAGATTAAGCTTAAGGGATTTCTCTCAGTGGTGAAACTATCTGCATGATACTGTAATTGTGGATATATGACACTGTACATGGGTCAAAATCCACAGAACTTCACAAAGAGTAAACCTTTGTGTATGTAAAATTTAAGGATCATTTAGAAGGCTGGAAGATCCTAGGATGGAATGTAGGAAGTGACAAAACAATTTAATTGTATTTTTAAAAAAATATTTAAAACAACTTCACTGATGGAGGTGGGAGGAAAAGGTGCTGATCTAAGTAATTTTGGAAATGAGTAATGTCTGTAAGGTTAAAGGCAAAAGAAAAGGTACATTAAACTGTACTCTAGTTAATAAAGTTTTTTCTCATTGGGACTCAAGTTAACAATTCTAATATTGCTATACATGTGTACTGGAATTGAACTATTAAGTAAATGCACTGTGTATGCTGGAAGATGCATTCCTCTTGGAATGGGAGCCTACAGATAAGCAATGGGAATAGGCTAGACTGGTCCATATGGTAATGAATTAGAGTTGAACTCCTCATATTTAACTTATGGTTACATATAGAAATGTTGATTGATATGTGTACATATACAGTATACAGGGGTGAGTAACACATTTTTTTTGTCCTGTCAGCTAAGAGACCCTGGAAAGAAATAACACCCCAAATAGCAAGGAGAACACCTAGTACTCAGATCTTGTCTCTAATGCCACCCTCCAATAAAAGAAACTGGCTTCTTGGAGAAATTGCTGATTCTAGGATTAGATCAGCTTTTATATACAAGATGGTCCTGGAGCATCTTATAGTGCCAGACAGTAAGGAAGTATCTCACACACACACACACACACACACACACACACACACACACACACACACACACACACACAGATGGGATCTCCAATGGGTGCAAGGGACAACTGAAATAGCTTCTAATAGCCAAACCTGAGACAATTTGAACAATAAAAAGGTATAGTATTAGACTATAACCCAATGTATAAAATGACTATGAGCTCATACATAAATAATTGAATAAATAAATAGTGGAAAATAGACAAACCTCCCATGCAGAAGAGGTCCAAATAATTTTTGTAGATATGCCACACTCAAGGGGGTAGAACATGACTCCCACTCCTCTGATGTGGGTCGCATGTAGTGACTTCCTTCCAAAAAGTACAGTATGGAAATGGTTTAACATTACAGTGGAGAAGCATGACAAACTTACCTCAACCAAGTGATCAAGATCAACATCAACAGCAATAAGTCATGACGATAGAATGTACCCTTGATACGATGTGACGAAAATGGTCTTTATCTTGGTGGTCTTCTTCTCAAAACCCATAAACCAGTATAATCATGAGAAAAACATTAAATGAATCCCAATTAAGGACCACTCCCAAAAACAAGCAGTTGTCACAGCCAAAAGGGACCTGAAGAGACAAAACTACTGTCATGTGATATCCTGAATGAGATCCTGAAATAGAAAAAGAACATTAGGTAAATACTAAGGAAATCTGAATAAAGCATGGACTTCATTAATAATATACAAATATTGGTCCATTAATTGTAATAAATATACCATATTAATAAAGGTTGTTAATAATAGAACTAGATATGGAATACATGGGAATTGGGATTCTCTTCATTAACTTTACAATTTTGTGTAAATCAAAAACTGCGCTAAAATATTAAGCATATACACGTTTTTTTAATAGGGAAGATCTTACCTAAAAGATTTTTTAAAAATTTTATTTTAACGATGTGGGTTACAATTCAAGATTAGGTATACAGGTGGTCATTATACAGGTAAAGTTTGGGCCTCCCTTTGGTCCTCACTTTACCTGGTTTGAGATCAGGTACTCTTATTGATGCTGTGTTCCCCACCCCCACCCCAGCAACATCCCGCTACTGCCAATTCCTTTCTTATAGTATTAGGGTATTAGGGTAAATGTTCAGGGTTCACTTATGAGTGAGAACATGTGGTACTCTGTTCTTTGTTTCTATGATAGATCAGTCATCCAAGTTGCTGTGAAGTCCCTGTGTTTGTCTTTCATTATGACTGCATAATATTCCATTGTACATACGAGCCACATGTTTTTATCCAGTCCAATTTCAAGGAGCAGCATGGTTGGTTCCATGTTTTTGCCATTGTGAATAGTGCTGCAGTAAACATGCGTGCGCACGTATCTTTTTTATAGAATAATTTGAGCTCCTCCAGGTATGTTCACAGTAAGGGGATTGCTGGGTCACATGGAAGGTCAATGTTTAGTTCTTTTAGAAATCAAATCTAAAAGATTACATCAATGAAAGATATGGATTTACACCAACTACATTAATTATTTTTCCATGTGGGAATAAAAGGTGAATGAGACACATTCCAGTAAAAATTAGTTCTTTCAGCTGGACATAGATATCAGGAAAGAAAATATTTAATGCAGAAGTATATTTAATTTATTGGTTAAATAAATAACAAGCATCTCCAGATAGTTGTAAAGGGCAAGGAACTGTGTCCAGCTATAATTTAACTAGCCCTCCTTAGGATTGCTACAATTAGTAGTTCAATGCTTGTCTAGAGTATGTTTTTCCTAGAGATGGTTTATTAGATGATTGACAATGAAATCTAACACAATCAGGGCATTACTGTTCTTCAGCCCTTCCAGCAACCTGGTGAAATGCCTGGTCTGATGGAATGCTATAGAGGAGGAAGAGATGAAGAGGGGATATTTGAGCTTATGTGTTATTCTTGGCCCTGCAATACGGTAAGTGAAGTATCCTGAGTTCTCACCCTTCCCCAATGCTATAAAGCAAATTGGAGGAATGAGCGTGAGTTGGAGGAGCAGGCACATGCAGTTATCACTGCTTTGTCTTATCTCTGTCTGGAGGCAGGTCTGCGAGAATGACTACAAAATGAGAGTAACTGACAGACTGAAGACATATCCTGTTCGAGTATGGTGCCAGGCGCTTTACAGTTGGTCGGTCAGTCCTCACAGCAGCCCTATGAAGAGTAGGGCCTTATCCCTAAGGTTTTAGGGGGACCCAATAATCACTGCCCCTCTTCACTACCTTAATTCTCCACAAATTAAAATATAAGACAAAGGAGTAACAGATGGAGATAACATCAGCCCTATTACTGATAAAGTCTTTTCTTACAGTGCTGGTGAGAGCATAAATTGGTATAATCATTTTGGAAAACTAAGGCTAAATATGCATACTCTATGCCCCAGCAATTCTACTCATAAAATACATCCAATAAAAAGTATACATACATTCACCAAAACACATGTACAAGAATGTTCACAGCAGCACTATTTGTAAAACTGGAAAGTACTCATTTGCTCAGCAACAGTAAAATGGATAAATACTCACACAATGGATTATTATATAGCAATAAGAATGATTAAACTGTCACTACAGGCAACAATATGGATAAATCTTACAAACATAACATGGAAGCAAAGAAGTCAGATGCAGAACTCGAACTATATGATTCCATTTATGCAAAGAACAAATACAGGAAGGAGAATCTAGGGTTCTAGGAGTCAGTTCAGGATAGTTGTTGCCCTTTGGTGGGTACAGTGGCTGAGAGGGAACAGGCAGGAGACTTCTTGGGGGCTAGTAATACTCTTTTCCTTGAAATGCATGCTAGTTATGTGGGTGTATATGGTTGTAAAAATAATAGAGCTATATACCCTTAAGCAAAATGCATCTTGATCACATATATTACACTTCACTTTTTAAAAAATTAAAAATTCTCTCTGATTCCATCCTCCCATACAGCTATCACCATTTCTCTCCTTACCTGTAAAGCAAAATTTTTTTTAAGTTTTTTTATTTCAATAGCTTTAGTGGGTACAACTGGTTTTTGGTTACATAGATGCATTGTATGGTGGTGAAGAAATCTGAGCTTTATATATATCCATCATCCCAAATATTTTTGAAAGAATTTTCTTTGCTCACTTGTCCAATGTCTGCATTCTCTCTTGAACCTAGCCCAGCAAGCCTTTTGCACTGTTCTACATAGCTGCTTTTATGAAGATCAGTGATGACTTGCATATGGCTCAATCCAATCTCATTTTACTCATCAGCAGCATTCCATATAGAACATCACTCTCTTCATATTCACCTGGTTTCTACTCCCACTCTCAGGCTCTAGGCAAACTCATTGAGCCTCCTGGCTATAAACACCGTGGATATGCTGATGACTCCTAAATGCACATCTTCAGCTGTCTCTTTTTGGCACATCAGACTAGTACATGCAATTGCCCACTCAACATCTCCACTTGGAAGTATTATAGACATCAAAAAATAATTAAATCCCTAACTAACTTCCTGCGAGGCCCAAATCTGTCTCCCATATTCTTCTCCTTCTCATTAAACTTCTCAGCTCAACATCATCCTTCCAGCTGTGTAGCCCCAAACCTTAGAGTGATCCTAGACTCTTCTTTGGTTCTCACACAGGCACCTAAGCTACCCACCAGAACTGTTGATTCCACCTTCAAAACATATCCAGGATTTGCCCACTTCTTGCCACTTCCACTGATGCTATTGTGGGCGAAACCACCCTTCTCACTTACCTGGACCATCTCAGTCATCTCCTAAATGCTTTCTCCCTGCCTCTTTCCTTGCTGCCCCACAGCCTATTTCCTACCAAGAGTGATTCTGGTAAAAAAAAAAAAAAAATTGTTCAGATTACGTCATCTGCCCAAAACCCTCCTAATGGTTTCCAGCTCACTCAAAATAAAAGGAAACTTTCAAACTATGAACTTTAAAAGACTCTGTATGGTCTGCAAGGAGTATACAGCCATAAAAATGAATGAAATCACATCCTTTGCAGCAACATGGATGGTGCTAGAGGTCATCATCCTAGGTGAACTGACTCAGAAACAGAAAACCAAACACTGCATGTTCTCATTTATATGCAGGAGCTAAATGGTCACAAATTTGGAAATAACAGGCACTGGGGACACCAATAAGTGGGGAGGTGGTGAGGGCGTCTAGAGTTCAGAAATTACCTATGGGATACAATATTCACTCTCTGGGGAACGGGCCACTTGAGACCCAATCCCCACCACTACACAATATGTCCAAGTAACAAACACGCATGTGTACCCCCTGAATCTAAAATAAGAATGGGAATGAGTGTATCGTCTGACCTCTCATTAGTTCATCCTGGTACGCTCTGCTTCAGACACATGGAGCTTTGATGGTTCCCTGGACACTTCAGGCACACACACACCTCCCCCCCTCCCCCGCCAATCTCAGAGCATGTGCACTTGCTGTTTCCCCTCACTAGAATGCTCTTCCCCTGATATATACATGGCATGTTCTCTCGTTTCCTTCAGGTCTTTACTCAATTGTCATCTTTTTAACAGAGAAAAGATTTCTAACTAAATTTTCATACATACATCTTCTTGTCCCCCTTCCAGAATTATTTCTTTCTTTAAATTTTTCAAAAATTTTTTACTTTGAGGCGAGGATCTCGCAAGGTTGTCCAGTCTGTTCTCCAACTCCTGGACTTAAATTATCCTGCCTTGGCCGCCCAAGTAGTTGGGATTACAGGTGTGAGCCACTGTGCTGGATTTTTTTTTTTTTTTTCCTCCGTGGCCCATATCAGCCTTGTGTGTGTTTGTTTGTCCTTGTGCTTATTGATTGAGTGAGTGATTGTCTTTCTCCCCCACTAAGTTGCAAACTCTATGAAAACAAGGATTTTCTGCTGTTTTTGCCCCATTGTGCTCCAAGCCCAAGGTGCAATAGAATCCATCCAGTTCAATGCCCATCTGCCTGTGGCATTTCAACTATTATCACCAACTAAATCACTCTTCCTGTATACACAGGGGAGGTTTGTTTGTTTTTCTGATTCAATCCAATTGACCACCAGCTTCTCCAGAACTACTTGTGCCTCTTTCAGAATCCTGAGGAATTTGCTCCTGGACTGTGAAGATGGGAAGATGAGTCAGAGTGCGGTTCTTCACCCAATCCCACAGCCGCGTGTGCCTGCCTGCTCTCATGGGATCTGCCTGCTCGCCCCCCAGAAGGCTCCCGAGCTGGTTCCTCAGCATGTCCTGTGATTGCAGCCCGACATGTCAAAGCCATGCGAACGCCATCTGTTCAGTTACATAACTTGAGATCTGAAACAATTTTCAGTGTAGGATTTGCTGCCCAAATAGAATCATTTTCAGAAAGGAGATTAAGCATTCTTTGCTGGGAAGAGAAGAAATTATCAGAAAAGCTATCATTTCACTGAGTATAAACAAACCTTTGTCCAAAATACATAAATGAAGATGACAAATTTGCTTCACTAATATTTTCCTGTATTAAACATATACACAGGACTTGGTTCAATTTTGTAAGTGCAAAATAAATTCCTAATTGGGAAAATGGAATTATTAGTTTAACAGCTCTTAATTTTGTTTGGCTCATTAGCCTGCACTATAATGCTCCAAGCAGATTTTGGGATGAGAGGGGGAGAGCCGGAGAAAGTGCTGATTGCTAGAGACTTGACAAGTTTATTAACATGACAGAACAGCCTTTCTTTCTTGGGAGGGGAAGATATCTCACCCATCATTTCTCAGACAGAAGCTTTGATTTGTTTTTCTAACATTACCTTATGTGACCCGCATTCACCTCGTATGACCAAAGAAAACCATTTATGAAATGGCTGCCTGGAGTTGGGGATTTAAATTGCAACTCTATAGGCTAGATTTTCTCTCATCAGATTTACTCACCTAAACAAGGTTTGTTTCTTCACCCATATTCTTACTGGCTGTCTAATATGAAGTGCTGAGAATTTGTGTTGAACAGTATTTTTTTTTTTTCACATGGAACTAACGCTATTGTTTTCTCTAACTGCAGAAACCAAGACTTTGTAAACTTTGGTTTATTTTACTGGGAATAAATTCAGTTAGTAAGAAAAGTAAAACAGAAAATTTTAAAAACTTCTACTACGTGAGGATTAAATAGTTAAGGTGTTTTGTATATTCTTCTGTAATTTTCGCATATACTTTTTTTACAAAAGTCAAACTTACAAATAAACCAAAAAAATGTTAGCTAGCTAAACAAAAGGAGAATAAATTAATTTTTTGGTTGTATATCAAAGAGAACCCAGTGATTCAGAAAGAAACAGGGTCAGATAAAAAGGAAGCAATATATATAGACCACAATGGAAGCTGACCCAGACCAAGTGAATAAATGAATGAACGGGAAGCTATTTTACTGACTGGTCAGTCAGGGAAAATCTATCTGAAAAAGCAGCATTTGATTAGAGGCCAGTGGGAGGTGGAGCTCTGTGAGGATCTGGGAAAAACCTCTCCAGTGGAAAGAAACAGCAAGTACAAAGGGACTGAAGGCACGAGTGAGTTTAGGGAATTGGCAGGATAGCACAGAGGAGCCAGCATGGGATGATGCAGGCGAGAACAACACAAGATAACACTGCAGAGGCAGGTTTTCCCTTTTCCGGTTTTCTTTCCATCTTTCTAATCATCTCAAGTAATAGTTCTGCCAGGCTTGGTGGCTCAGCCTGTAATCCCAGCACTTTCGGAGGCTGAGGCGAATGGATTACCTGAGCCCACATGTTCGACACCTGCCCAGGCAACTTGGTGAGACCTTGTCTCAACAATAAAAAATAAAAATTAGCTGGGCGTGGTAGCACGCACCTTCCAGCTAATTGGAAGGCTGAGGCAGAAGGATTGCTGGAGCCCAGCAAGTTGACGCTGGGGTGACTGGGAGTGTGCCACTGCACTCCAGCCTAGTTGACAAAGTGAGACTCCAACTCAAAAAAAAAAACCAAGAAATAGGTCTTAGTGATCGATTTTGAGGTCACATCACAACCCCCTGAGGTGATGTAGTATTTAGCTAAAACATTGTTTGTTTTTAATTTTCTTTATTTTTACAATTACTGTCTACTTATAGCAAGTGATGCTAATTTCTCATTTATAGGGTGATGATATCTTCTTTTTCTTTTTAATATTATTGTTTGTTTTTGTTTTTATTGAGAAAAATTCACATAACATAAAATCCATGATTTTAACCATTTCAAAGCACTCAAGTAAATGATTTTCAGTATATACCCAATGGTGTGCAACCATTACCACTATCTAATTCCAGAACATTTTCATCATCCCAAAAGAAATTCCATATCCATTAGTAGTCACTCATTTGCCCCACCCCCCTAGAATCACTAATCTACTTTGTCTCTATGGATTTGTTTATAATAGATATTTTATATAAATGGAATTATAAAACATGTGGCATTTTGCATCTAGCTTATTTCACTTAGCATAATGTTGTCAAGGCTCATTCGCATTGTAGGAGGTATGGGTACTATCTTTTTTTATGATCAAATAATAATCAATTTTGCAGATATAAACACTTTTTTTTTTTTTGAGACAAGGACTCAATATTTTGCCCAAGCTGATCTTGAACTCCTAGTCTCAAGTACAACTCAGCCTCCCAAAGTATTGGGATTACCGGCATGAGCCACGGCACTCAGACTAAACACATTTTTAAAAATTTTTTAAAACAAAGTTTATTAGAGAAAGAAGGGAGAAAAGAAAGGGAGACATGCCAGAGCTGGCATGGGTGAAAGAAACTGCCAACACATTTTTTTTTTTAAATTCATTTGCCAGTTGATGGACACTTCAGTTTTTTCTACTGTTTGGCCATTAGGAGTAATGATGCCATGAACATTTGTGTACAAACTTTTGTGTGGACATATGTTTTCAATTCTCTTGGGTATATACCTAGAAGTGGAATTACTGTATCATATTGCAAATCATATCTCTGATATGGGTCTAATCCAGAATATATAAAGAATACTTGCAACTCAATAACAAAAAGATAAGCAACTCAGTCAAAAATTGGACAAAGGATTTGAATAGGCATATCTCCAGAGAAGATACACAAATAGCTAATAAGCACATGAATAAGCTCAACAACATTATTCATTAGGGAAATGCTCATTTCACATCCACTAAAATGACTATAATTATTTTTGTAAATGGAAAACAGGCCGGGCACTGTGACTCAGACATGTAATCTCAGAGTTTTGGAAGGCCGAGGTAAGAGGATCACTCAAGTTCAGGAGTTCAAGACCAGCCCAGGCAACATAGCAAGACCCTGCCTCTACAAAAAATTTAAAAATTAGGTATGTAGTGATGGTATTTAACTAAAATATAATTACATTGTTTGGTTTTTATTTTCTTTATTTTCATAATTACTGTCTACTTATGGCAAGTGATGCTAGTTTCTCATTTATAGGAGTGATGATGTCTTCTCTCTTTTTTTATTATTATATTAAGGAGGCTAAAGTAGGAGGATCGCTTAGCCTAGGACTTTGAGGCTGCAGTGAACCGTGATTGTGCCACTGTACTCCAGCCTGGGAGACAGTGGGACTCTGACTTAAAAAAAAAAAAGGAAAATAACAAGTGTTGGCAAGGATGTGGAAAAATTGGAACCTTCGTACATTGCTGGTAAGGAGGTAAAACGTTGTAGCCATTGATGCAAACCAGAAGATGGCTTAGTAGCTTCCTGAAATGTTAAACATAAAGTTACCATATGACCCAGTAAAGTCTTCTTTTTTATGCTTTTTTAGATTTTTTACTTTTAAAAAATATGTGGAGTACAATTCAGGGTTAGATATACAAATGTCAATTATGCAGGTACCCTTGTTGATGAGGTGTGTCCCACCCCCTGGCAGTTTCCCACTACTGCCAATCCCTTTCTTATAGTATTATGATAGTTGTTCAAGGTCCGTTTATGAGTGAGAATATGTGATACTTGGTTCTTTGTTTCTGTGATAGATCACTCAATACTACAGCCCCTAAGTCCATCCAAGTTGCTGCGAAGTTCATGATTTTGTCCTTCCCCATGACTGCGTAATATTCCATCGTGTGTATATACCACATTTTAAAAATTCAGTCCTCATTGGATGGACAGCATGGTTTGTTCAATGTTTTTGCTATTGTGAATAATGCTCCAATAAACATGCATGTCCAGGTATCTTTTTCATAGAGTGGTTTGAGTTCCTCTGGGTATATTACCAGTAGGGAGATTGCGGACTCGTATGGGAGGTCGATTTTTAGATCTTTTAGGAATCGCCACACTGTTTTCCATAGAGGCTGTACTAATTTATACTCCCTCCAACAGTGTGGGAGTGTTCCCTTTCTACCACATTCTCTCCAGTATCTGCTGGGTTTTTTTTTTAATGAGTTATTGATGACAGCCATCTTGACTGGAGGTAGATAGTATCTCAGAGTGGTTTTAATTTGCATTTCTTTGACGACTAATGAGGCAGAGTATTTTTTTTTTTTTTTTTTTGAGTTGGAGTCTCACTCAGTCGCCCAGACTGGAGTGCAGTGGCCGCTCCCGGCCACCGCAGCCTCGACCTACTGGGCTCCAGCGATCCTTCCGCCTCAGCCTTCCAAGTAGCTGGAACTACAGGTGTGCGCTACCATGCCCAGCTGATTTTTTGATTTATTGTAGAGATGAGGTCTCGCTGCCCAGGCGGGTCTCGAACCTGCGGGCTCAGGCAATTCACTCACCTCAGCCTCCCAAAGGCGCGGGATTACAGGCTGAGCCACCGAGCCTGGCCCTGAGTATTTTTTCATGTATCTGTTGGCTGCTTGTATGTCTTCTTTTGAGAAGTGTGTATTCATATATTTTGCCCACTTTGTAATGGGGCTGTTTTTTTCTTTTTGGCACATTTGAGTTCATTGTAAACCCTAGATGTTAGGCCTTTGTCAGATATTCAGGTGGCAAATATTTTTTCCCAGTCTGTGGACTGTCTCCCTGCTCTCTTGATGGTTTCTTTTGCTTTGCAGAAACTTGTCAGTTTGATGACGTCCCGCTTGTCTATCTTACCTTCTATGGATGGGTACTTGGGGTTTTGATCACGAATTGGTTACCAGTTCCAATTTCCATAAGGGTGTCTCCTGAATTTTCTAAGATTCTTATAGTTTGAAGTTTTACATTTAGGTCTTTGATCCATTTAGAGTTGATTTTTGTGTATGGTGATAGGTAGGGGTCTTGTTTTAATCTGTATGTGGACAACCAGTTTTCCCAGCACCATTTACTAAACAGATTCTCCTCTCTCCAGTGGTTGATGGAGGAGACTTTGTTGAAGATGAGTTGGATGAGAAATTGAGGTTTATGCTTCTGGAATCTCTATCTTGTTTCGTTGGTCTATATACCTGTTCTTGTACCAGTACCAGGCTGTTTTGATTTTGTAGCTTTATAATAAAGCTTAAAATCTGGGAGTGTGATGCCTCCCACTTTTTTCTTTTCTTTTTTTTCCTTTTTTTTGCTGAGGATTGTTTTAGCTATTCATAGTCGTTTATGTTTCCATATGAATTCCTGTATTGTTGTTTCTGAGAGGAATACTGCTGGTAATTTAATGGGTATTGCATTAAATCTATAGATTGCCTCTGGTAGAATGGACATCTGTTGATTCCTCCAACCCATGAGCATGGAAGATTTTTCCATTTGTTTGTGTCATTTTTTATTTCTTTTAGCAGTGTTTTATAGCTTTCGTTGCAAAGGTCTTTGACTCTCTGGTTAGGAAGATGCCAAGGTATTACTTTTGTGTGTGTGTGTGGTTATTTTGAAAGGGATTTTGCTTTTTATTTGGGTTTCTGTTTGTTTATTATTGGTGTATAGGAATTTTATATTGGGTTTCTGTTTGTTTGTTTATTGTTGGTATATAGGAATGCGACTGTCTTTTGCACATTTATTTATTTTATACCCTGAGACTTTGCCAAAGTCTTTTATCAGTGCAAGGAGGTTTTTGGCAGATTTTCTTGAGTTTTCAAGGTATAGAATTTCATCTGCAAAGGGGGATAACTTAACTTCCTCTTTTCCTATTTGGATACCTCTGATTTCCTTCTCTTATCTGATTGCTCTAGCTAGGACTTCAAATACTATGTTGAGCAGGAGGGGTGATAGTTGGCATCCTCGTCTTGCTCTGGTTTTCAGGGGAAATGTTTCCAATTTCTGTCTGTTTAGCCATATGTTGGCTGTGGGTTTCTCATAGATGGCTCTTAGAATTTTGAAGTATGTTCCATTTATGCCTAGATACTCAAGGGTTTTTATCAAGAAGGGGTGCTGGATTTTATCAAAAGCTTTTTCTGTCTAATGATATAATCATGTGGTTTTTGTCTTTACATCTGTTGATGTATTTAATTATGTTTATGGTCTTGCAGATGTTGAACCAGTCCTGCATTCCGGGGATGAAGCCTACTTAGTCATGGTGGATGATTTTTGAGATGTACTGTTGGATTCACTTTGCTAGAATCTTGTTGATAATTTTAGCATCTATGCTCATCAAGGATATTGGCCTGTAATCCTCTTTCTTTGTTGGATCTATAACCAGCTTGGGTATCAAAGTAATGTTAGCTTCATAAAATGATTTGGGGAGAGTTCTATCTTTCACAATTGCCAGGAATACTTTCAGTAGTATTGGTATCAGGTCCTAGTATGTTTTGTAGAATTTTGCTGGAAAGCCATCTGGCCCAGGGGTTTTTGTTTTGTACGTAGTTTTCTTATGACATAGTTGATATCCTGGGTTGTTATTGGTCTATTTAGGGTCTTGATTTTTTCTTGGGGAGGTTGTGTGATGTCAGAAAGTCCTCCATTTCTTTAAGGTTTCGAGTTTGTTTCCATATAGGTGTACATAGTAATCTCTGATAATCTTTTGTATTTCTTTGTGGAAGGTTGTGACTTCATCTTTTGCATTTCTGATTGTGTTTATTTGGCCTTTTTATCTGTTTTTCATGGTCAGTCTAACTAGGGGTCCATCAATCTGGTTTATCCTTTAAAAAAAAAAACAGCTTTTGGTTTCATTTATTTTTTTTTGTATTATATATTTGAATAAAGATTGAAATCGACTATGTCATTAAAAAAAAAAAAAACAACAACCCAAATTTGGGTTTTTATTTTGGTGACCTGGATTCTTCTGCTGAAGTTAGGGTTTTGGTGGTCTTGCTTTTCCAGCTTCCTTAGGTGATTTGTTAGATTGTTAACTTGTGATCTTTCCATTTTCCTCATATGTGTTCATAGAGATATGAGTTCCCCTTAGTACTGTTTTCATTTGTTTCCAGGTATCTTTTAATCTCTGTTTAAATTTCCATGTTGATCCAGGAGTTGTTTAGCATCATGCTGTTTAGTGTCTTTGTGGGTTTGGGGGAAACTTTGTTGGTGTTGATATTTATTTTTATTCCACCGTGATCTGAGAAGGTATATGGCAGAATTTCAATCTTATGAAATTTGTTTATGCTCAATTTATGGCCGAGGATGTGGTCAATCTTAGAGTAAGTTCCACGTGGTGATGAGTAGAATGTATACTCTGTGGTTCTTGGGTGGAGTGTTCTGTAGGTATCAATTAAGTCCATTTGGTCAAGCATCACATTGAGGTTCCGGATCTCCTTGTTGACTTTTTGTCTTGATGATCTATCTAGGGTTGTTAGTGGGGTGATTAAGTCCCCAGCTTTGATAGTGTTAGAGTCAATATCTTTTTTTAGTTTACCTAGAAGCTGCTTTATGAAAGTTGGTGCTCCTATGTTGGGTGCATATATGTTTAGGACGGATATTTCTTGTTGAAGGATTGAACTCTTTATCATTATGTAGCAATGACTTTCTGTATCTTTTTATATTTTTGATAGCTTAAAGGGCATTTTGTCTGATATTAAGATCGTAGCTTCTGCTTTCTTTTGTGTTTTGTTTGCCTGAAATTTTGTTTCCCATCCTCTTACTTTGAGTCCATGAGTATCCTCTCTTGGAGACAAATATTGTTACCTCATGATATTTTATCCAATTTGCCATTCTATGTCTTTTCAGTGGTGCATTTAGTCCATTCACATTCAGGCTAACTATTGAGATGTGAGAGTTTATCACTGTCATGAGGTTCGTATAGGATTTGTTGTTGCTGCTGCTGCTTGTTTATTTGTTTGTTGTCTTTCGTTTGATTTCTGTGTTGATTCATGTGTGTTTTCAATCTTTTTCCTGCATTCTTTTTTTCCTTTCTTCTGTGTTTAGTACTTTCTTAAGTGCGTTTCTTGTAGAGCTTGTCTGGAGGCAGCATAAACTCAGAGATTGAATGTCTAGGAATGATTTTAATTCTCCATCACTGATGAAACTTAACTTAGCTGGGTAGGTAATCCTTAGTTAAAATTGTTTATCTCTGAGAAATTTGAAGATTGGGCTCCAAGCTCTTCTATCCTAAAGTGTTTCTATATATAAGTCTGCTGCTATTCTAGTTGGTCTTCTCTGGAAGGTAGTCTGACCTTTCTCTCTTGCTGCCTTTAGGATTTTTTCTTTTATACCTACTTTGTGTAGGCAAATTACTATGTGTCTAGGAGTTGGTCTTCTCATTTTTTGTCTTGCAGGGGTTCTCTGAATCTTTTGTGTTTGAATGATCACATCTCTGAAAGGATGAGGGAAGTTTTCTTGGATAATTTCATAGAATGTTTGCTCCAGGGTGATCTCTGACTCTCTATCTGCCTCAGGGATTCCAAGTAATCTTAGGCTTGGCCTCTTGAATTAATTGCTCATCTTTTTGACTGTTTTGTTCTGTCTTCTTAAGCTTCTTTTCTACATTTTTAACAGTTTGGGTTAGTTCCATATTTTGGTCCTCAAGCTCTGAGATTCTTTCTTCTGCTTGGTTAATTCTGCTTTCCATGCTTATCAGTTTGTTATCAATTTCATTCACTGTATCCTTTATTGCTGTTATCTCAGTTATCAACTCCTTCATTCTCTCCTCTTGTCTCTCCTCCTTTCTATTTATTCTCTCTATTAATATCTTGATATCTGGGTTTGTGGCTTGAGACCAGTCATTCTGAGGGCTTTTAGTTCTTTGAGTTCTGAAGTCTCTATTTTCAGTGGCTGACCTCCCAAGGGTTTGTGTGAGACTCATATTCTTCCTTTGGTTTTTCTTCATTTGTGTAGTCGTGTCGTCGTCCCCTCCCCCCCCCCCCCCCCCCCGCTTCTTACCTCTTTAATTCTGTTGTTCAGTGATGGGGGATAGCTTTTATTTCTGTTTGCTCAATCTCCTATTTTTTGGTATATAGATCCTCTAGTTTTGTTCATTTCTGAAGCTGGACTGAGGGTGAGGGCCTGTGCTTTTTCCAGTTTTGAGATTTAATCAAGGGGGGTGGTGTGTTTCAAAAGCTATCTGCAGATTCCAGTATCCACTGACAAGTATATGAGCCCCCTGGAACCTACTTCCCACTGCCTTATAATCTGCCCATGCAGTAGGAGTTCTGTTTGCCCCCCTAAAAGCAAAATGAGATTTTTTTAAAAAGGAAAAAGAATGGAAAAGGAAGGAGGAAATGAAAGGAAGGTGGAGAGAGAGAAGAAGAAGAGGGAAAACAGACAGGTGTACAAACTAACAAAAAAACCAGAGAAACAAAGACAGAAAAAACAAAACAGACAAAAACATACAGACAATCATACAAACAAACAAATACCCCCCACCCATTGGTGTACTCTCCCCTCAACAATACCAATACACAAACAGAGAATCTTGAAAAAAGCAAAGCAAAAACTAAAACAAAAAACAAACAAGAACAACAGCAAAAAAACAAAAAAACAAAAAAATAACCTCACTCTGTGGCCATTTCTGTAACTCCAGGATCCTTTCAGCTGCTGTCTCTGCCTTAGGGAGTGGCTCTGGTCTCCAGCCCCTCCCCTCTGTTCTCAGTGCAGGTTGATAGGGTTGTTGTCAGCCTGGGTCAGATGTCCCATGGACTACTGTAGGAAGAGGATGAATCAGATCTAGACTCACTCCTCTCGCTGCTGTTGCTGTTGCTGCTGCTACTGCTGTCAAGTCTCCCACTCAGATCTGACATGTCTGTGCCTGTTCCAGCTTAGGGGAGGGGCATCTGTCTCTCCCAGTCTGATGAGAGGATAGCCTCTGGGTCCCAAGATGGGGACTGGGCAGAGCTGGGTGGGGCAATGCAGGTCTCTGCCCAGTCAAGGGACTGAGAAAATGGCAGCTGTAGGCATCTCATCACCAGCACTGGAACTTTATTCCAGATTTCCATGACCTGCCTTCTTCACAGTTCCTCCTGCTTGTGCCTGGTCTGCTGCTGAAGGTGATGGCATGGGTTGGGTGCCAGGTGATGAGGGGCGGCTGTTCTCTGCTGCATCCTCTCGAGAGAGCCTCAAGAGCGGCAGATAATCCTGTGCACCTGGTCTCCAAACTCAGGGCAGTGGTGGGTTGCAGTAACCTCTGGAGGACAGCCCCAGGTGCGTGAACCTGAGTCTCCCCTCAGACAGGTTTTCACTCACCCACCAGCACACACCCACTCACAAAGAGAATCATTATGGACACTTGCTTTTGCAAAGACTCTCACAGTTCAACACATTCTGTCACCATCTTACCCAGAAGCCAAAGTCTTCTTTTTAAACAAACATATTTAAGTTTTGAATTAAATCAACTTAAATAAAAATATGACATAAGACATGTATAAATGGTACATAATCAGAAGTGGCAAAAATCATAAAGGTAATCAACAAATGACTCAAACTTGGGAAACACAGTTCTAATCCATCCCACCTACACCTGAACTCCCTACAGATTAATCTAAGTCCATTAATGTCCTGTTTCTGCTTTCCAAGATGACTACTACCTAGTTAATCTAGATATAAATTAGTCCAGATGTACTAATTAGTGACAATCAGCCCTAAGTAAAATAGCTGCTTTCTGAGAGCTTTAATTCTAATTCTTTTTGGAAGAAATATAAAAAAATCATGGTTAGTACAAAGATTGGCCAGAGAGCTCTATCCTGCCTGTTAACCACGTAGATTCTGGCAGTGATTTCCCATGTATATCATCTAGGTGGTTTTACTGATGGTGCCCCTAGTTGTTTCTTAATTTGTCTGCTTGTTTGTTTTTAGATTTGATACAAATTTAAATAAAGTCCTTCTTAAGTGGAACAAAACATAAGTTTTCTTCAAACAAGCAAAAACATAAGTTTGATGGACTGGAAGGTTGTGTACCATCTACTGTACCAATGCAATTTGAATTCTTCAGTTCTTTCTTTCTGAGATTCTTTCTAAGATTCAAGCAGGGAGATGGGTGCAAGTTATTTTGTATTATTGATGTTCTCTGAAAGAAGTAAACAAAATCTGAGCACAGCTGTTGCAAGTACAGGTTCAGACTATGACTAGCAAGTTCAATGCTCCAACACTATAGCCATCTAAAAGTATAAATATTTTGCTTCTTTTTCAGTAGCATCTAGAAGAGTTAGCCTGAAAAATCTTGCTTTCAAGTGGAAGAAAGCCCCTTGTACTTAGATTTAAATCAGTAGAAAACTGTTGACATAATCTTAAAAATCAGAGGAGAAGCCGGGCTCGGTGGCTCAGTCTGTAATTCCACGCCTTTGGGAGGCTGAGGTGAGTGGATTGCCTAAGCCTGCGGGCTCGAGACCCACCTGGGCAACTTGGTGAGACCTCATCTCTACAATAAATCAAAAACTACAGGCGTGGTAGCGCGCGCCTGTAGTTCCAGCTACTTGGAAGGCTGAGGCGGAAGGATCGCGGGAGCCCAGCAGTTCGAGGCTGCGGTGGCCGGGAGCAGCCACTGCACTCCAGTCTGGGCGACAGAGTGAGACTCCAACTCAAAAAAAAAATCAGAGGAGAAATTGGCCATTCATTTACATTACTGCTAAGGTTTTTGAACCCTGTGACAAAACACATAGGTGATGAAAAACTCTTCCCCCATGAAGAAAGGTCCTGGAGGACTCAGGGTCTAGTCCTGTCAAATACCCCAGCATCTATTAACCTTGAAGACCTTAGTTTCTCTGGGCTCAGTTTTTTCAACCCTGAAATGAGAGGAATAGATTAGAGAGATTCTCTTTCAGATAAAAATGCACTGTTTTTGCAACAACAAATATTACCAAAATGAATAAGTTGGCCCTACATAAATAGGATATCTGGGTTAAAAGTGCAAACGATTTTCTGAATGACCAAGCAACTATACAGAAAACCACAGCACAACAAAATGTGCTTTTTAAAAGAGTATAATTACAAGAAGTGTTAAATTACATTTGGACATTGGAAAGTCACAAAAGGATTCAAGCAGACGAAAAGAAACTGTGCATTAAAATAAGAAGTACACACCGTGTTGATGTAGTCATAGACCTACCTAACTTGTTGGGCCAGACAAGGAAAAAAAATTACTATATATTAAGTGACCTGTCTTTTCCATTCCTAAAATATGTGTTACAGTCTAGGTCAATGTGACATGAATAGAATGTCAGGTTATCTTAACTGGGATCAGTGCATAGCTGTTAGAAGGGAATTGTGAAAGCTCCAATTCTGAGTTCTTTTTCTAGGAGGGTGAAGAAGGAACAACTGCCAGGTAATGAAACCATTAGAAAGTATTTATAGGACCACACTTAAATCATTTCATAATAATTTGCATGTTATTTCTGCTGTGTGTTGTGTAATCTAAGAACAATTTCCAAATTAAATATTGTGATTGTGCCCATTAAGTTTCTCCTGGCAAAACTTTCTCTTTTCTACACCTTTTATGTGGGACTTGTCGTTGACCCAGTACTCTGAACCAGATATATTCAACTGAGAGAGAAAGAGAAAAAAAAAAAAGTCACAAATAAATCAAAACTAATAAGAAGCCTTGACCACATTTGTTGAAGACTAGTATAATGCTGGCCAGTCTGTCAGATGTCTGAGAATGAATTAAATGACTTTCTGAAGTTCTTTTTTTGGATCAAGATGCTATAGAAAACTTTAGTATTTGACACACTTAAAGAAAGAAAAGACTGGATTAACTTACTTTTAAATACTTTATGTCTTTGTACTTAGGTGAATACATGGAGTATATTTTAAATTAAATTCCTTTCAATTATTTTCACAGATATCATTTACTAAGAAGACAACCGAGTAATATAATCAACTGCCATGGGTGGAGGTGAAATGTCATAACTTACAGGAAGTAATTTATCTTTCTGGTGGGGTATCAGGATATGGTGATGACTAGACTCTTGCTCAAATTATTTCCTAGTAACAACCTCAAAGGAAACTGTTGAATTTGAAACCATCTTGCATTTGAAAGCCTGTGTGAAATTCCCAAGGATCACATTTTCAAAGAGGTCAGAAATCGATGATATGTAGAGTTTCAGACACTGTACCATCAACCAAGAGGGCTAAATTTGTCAGGGGAAAAACTGTTAGGCTATTTATTTAAGGAAAATCAAGTGGAAGAGGTAGAAAGAAGCAAAATCTTCCTGTGACATGGGGTATGGGGGAGTGCATTTGTGCAGAGGACATTCCAAAACATCCATGAAGTTTACTGGAAAAAAACAAAGAGTAGAAATACAAATGCAGAGTTCAAGGGATACTTATAATCCAAGGGATCAGATATCAGTGGTTTTTTAAACTGAATGCAAAACCTCTGAGAAACAATGGAAAAAATATTTTTTCCACTTCCAAATCTAAACCCACAAATACATATCATGCAGGTTATGAAGCTCCACTGAAAATTTTATATACCACGATTGCTGGAGCAGTTGCAGATTTTTTTTTAAAAAGTCTGACTGTAACATCACTGAAACACAAAATTGAGCCATAGAAATACAATTGACCAAACATATTAATTTTTTTGAATCCTTTTAAGATCAGAATTGGCCAGTTTTAAAATTTCCAAAGTGAGTGAAGACACAGGGCATTGATCAGACACTAAAATAGGTCCTTTCACCCTGTAGTGTAACTAAATTAAATACATATAAATATAAAAGAAATCAAAAAGCAAACAGAACTGTGGAATTCCCTGATGTTGTATTAAAGTATTTCAGCAGCATCCACTGGGGAATATCTTAAATGTGCCTTTTGAATTTAATTTCCTTTTTTATTCTGAAGAATAAAGAAGTACATTTATTATGGTACAAGTTGGCATTGCTCATATTAAACAAACAGGATGTCTGAACCACATACATAAAAGATTTCAGAATGACAAGGCAAGCAAATTACACTTAGCATGTTTACACTTTCAGAAATAACAGAATGCTCGGAAAGTGTTGTTACATGTAGATACCAGAATTTTTTTAAATGATGAGGTAAGGTGTCATTGGTAATGGTGAGGGTTGAAGCGTTTTTTCACTAAAAATACTTTGGGCCCATTTGTGTGTACAATTCACCCAACCCTAATGCAATAACGAAAAGCCACAGATATGGTTAGATTCCAAGTCCTCTCCAAATGCAAGACCCACATCAGAACCTTTGTCTGAGAAGCTTTGCCTTAGCATCCTCTTTAGAGGTGGTTGGCACACACTTAACTAGACATAAGATAACATGGTAGAGAAGTGTCATGAAGAAGATCCATGGTGGTCTACACTGCCCTCACTGTGACCCACTCCTTTAACTGTTCAGTAACAGTACTGACTTTGGCATTCGGTTCAGGTAAACCAGTCTGGTTTGCTGTCCCTTGTTATTCTAGGTCATGTGATGAACAAGTTCATTTGTTTTTGGGTAGAGGGAGTTCAGTGGCTCACTGTGCTGAGTCATACTAAACTTGTTGGGCATGTAGCATTTATGCTTTAATGAAAGTGTCCTTAGGAGTATTTAGAAGCAGTGACCCACCCTCTCCTTTCCTTGCTCTGTGTGTGTCAGTAACACAGGACAGGATGTAATTAATGTGGACCAATCTTTAGCAGGTCTTTTTTTGGGGGGGCTGTTTTGTTTTGTTTTGTTTCAGTTAGAAGAAGGGAAACCTATACACTTCTTATAGATTTGATGGAGAAAAAATTCTTTCTCTCTCTTTTTTTTTTGGTCCATGCAAAAGAGCATACTGGGAGACAGCAAAAGGTAAGTCTATTTGTAGATATATATTCACCCATCTCACCAACCAGGTGTACAAAAGAAGCGGAAATGTCTGTCTTTGAGTGGATTCTACAGATACCAGAGTATTAAAAAATTCTGATTAAAAGACCTTGAATTTGTAACAACCTGTAGAATTAACTAAACACTTTCACAGTAATAGTTGAATTTGTGCCTCACAGCTTCCCCATAAGTCAGAATTGTTCTTCTCTTTATGAGCTGAGTTTTTTTAAAAAGTGGAATTCACTGTAAAATGTGTACTGTATAAGAGATATTGCTTATACAAGTAATTCCATTGTTCTTTCTGACCGTACATAGGCAATGTCCATAGGAAATTTTGTAACAGAAGTCACCCTCCAGTCCCTCCCTGCATTTGCACACCTCACCCTGCCCTCAAATATACGGAAGAATAATGTTCAAGAGAAAGTGGCTGCTCACACCTTATTTTAATTTTTCTAAAATAGGAAGCAAGCAGAACAGCAGGGGAAAAGGGAAACAAACTCCTTCCTCTTTTGATTTCTCTGGGGCTATGATGCAAAGCAATGATGCAAAATATTTAACCCTAGTCAGTCACTATATGAGAACACACAATTAAAAGTATCAGAGGCAAACATTTATCATAATGCTATAAGAAAGGGATTGGCAGTAGTGAGACACTGCCAGGGGAGGAGGGGCATACTTTACCTGTACTATGACCATGTATGTACTTAAGCCTGAATTGTATCCCATATTTTTAAAATAAAAAAATTTTTTTTTAAGAATCAGAGGCAGAGGTTACAGAAGATGATTTTCTAAGCTATTTTTTAAAACAATGTTCAACACATGATATGCACATATGTGTGTGGTAAATAACAGAGGTTGAGATTTCTTTATAGGTATTTGGTCTCAGTTTCAGAGTTTTTAAAAGTTTACTCCTTATGTATTCTAATGACCAAACTCCCCCTCAGGCTTTGGGCAATTTGTCTCACAGAGGAACCCCTTTTATTCATTCAATGATATATCATCACTTGAATGATGTAACAGCTATTGTCCTTCTTGGTAATCATCACAAAACTATTTTGCGTTATTTTGAGTGGTCTTGATGATTATTTGACTCTCTGTTTGTTCTAGTCACCTACAGTCTCTCTATCTGTCTCTCTGTCTCTCTCTCTCTCTCTCTCTCTCTCACTCTGTCTCTCTCTCTCCCCATACCTGCCATTTCCCCCACCATACTCCTGTTAACTGATGTCCTTTATGTATCAAGAACATCAATTCGTACAATATTTCCCTTTCTTGAGCTTCTTTGGATCTCTCTCCCACTCTTCCCACAGCCTGCCCTAAAACATCTTCTTGCAAGTGCTTGAAGATTCACCTTAAAAATCAGTTGCTTAATTATAATACTATAAGAAAACGTTTGGCAGTAATGGGAAACTGTTGGGGGAGGGGGTGGGATTGGCAGTTGAGGGAAACTGCTAGGGGAGGGAGGGGCATAACCCATCAACAAGAGTACCTGCATAATCAATGTTTGTATACCTAACCCTGAGTTGTACCCCATATCTTTATAATAAAAAAAAAATCAGTTGCTGACCTGGTTCATCATATGTATGCAGTAATGAAAAATTGGAGATAATTCAAATGTGTCTCAGTGGGAGACTGGCTAAATAAATTATGATAAATTTATAAAATGGAATACCATACAACTATTAAAGGTACAACCATGTATTGATTTGGAAAGTTGTTCATGGCATATATTTGCATGAAAAAACGTGAGTTTAGAACTGTATGTCTAATATGAAGATAGTCTTAAGTATACATGTTTGGATGGCACTGGTTTTAGAAGGGTTTATCCCAAATTGCCAAAGAAAGTTGCTTCTACATAATAAAATTTGCAATTATTTAATTTTATTTTTTCTTAACTGTATTTTTTTGGTTTTGTGACATATACATACTCTTTTATTTTGCAAAATTAAAGTGTTTCTCAAAGAACGGAATACCACATGTTCTCACTCATAAGTGGGCCCTGATCACTAATGACATGGCACAAGGGTGGGATCAGCAGACACTGGACACTCCTAGGGGAGTGAGGGAAGAAGGGAGGAGGCACATGGCAACACACTGGGTACGAGGTCCACTATCAGGATGAGAGAGGGCTTGCTAGAAAGCCAAGCTTCACCTGCATACAACTTACTTATGAAGCAAATCTTCCCTTGTATCCTACAACTCTAAAATAAGAATTTAAAATAATTAAATGTTTCTAAATTATGAAGCTTGTCACTGCTACTCAAAATAAGGTATTAAGGACTCACTTTCCCCACCTTCTCACTGCCACTCCATTTTTGATGCTTCTGACAAGTTCTCAACCACCAAAAGACAGAAGATAAACTGAAGTGCCACTGGCTTTATTTATTCCCTCCCCACCATAGATTCAGCATCATCCAACATATATACACGGTCCCTAGAACCTAGTGTGCCCCCTCCATTCTAGTGACAGAAGCAGAGCACATGATCTGTAACTCTCAGGGACAGAACTGACTTTCCCCTGGGCCAGAGCCAACATCGACACTTCATAATGCCCGGTCGTATCACCTGCATCAACCACAGCTCAGATTTGGTCATATGGGCCCTGGTGGAGGTTACCTCTGCAGATCATTTCCAGGGAAATTCAGGTGTATCCAAGATTAGGAGAGTCAGGGGATTGTTTAACCAACTTGAACAAAACTGCTATCCTCAGTTTATGTAGCAATATCCTTTGTATGCACAGATACATACACAGCTGCAGTGATTTCCAATTATTCTTATCTACTCAATAAATGAATTAACAACTGGGGACAACTTATTGCTGCTTTCTTATTTGTATTACAACCATTCTGGACAGGGTGACTCATGCCTTTAACCTCATAACTTTGGGAGGCCAAGGCAAGAAGAGGATCTCTTGAGCCCATGAGTTTGAAACCAGCCTGGGGCAACATAGTGAGACCTTGGACCCACAAAAAAAAATTTTAATTAGCCAGGCATGGTGGTGTACACCTACAGTTCCAGCTACTCAGGAGGCTGAGGCAGAAGGATTTCTAAATTACGAGGTTTGCCTGAGTCCAAGAAGCTGAGGCCATGGTGAGCCATGATTGTGCTACTGCACTCCAGCCTGGGTGACAGAGATACCCTGACTCAAAAAAAAAAAAAAAAAAAAAAATCTAAAGGTAATAAAACTGCCTATGTTAACAAATATTCAGTGATTCAGACTTTGTATTTCTGTAATTCAGATTGTGCACTCCCCAGGTTGATTGGGTTTACTTTTATTGTAAAAATGCATCCACCAATTGAATTCACCTGAATAATGCTTAGAGTTTACACATTGATTTTTTCATTGAATCAAGCACTTACTCTCTGCCAGGTGCTGATAGACCCTGGGAAAATGGACAGAGATAAGACACTGCTCCTGCACTTTAGGATTTCGACAGCTGGTGCAGGATGCAGACAGGTAAGGAGACAATTGTCCCTCAGGGAAGTGCTATGACAGAAACTCCAGTCGCCTATGAGTTAACACACGGCCCATAACTTTCCCTCACATCCTCAGCTGCTTTTTGGATATCTCCACTTGGATGTTCCTCAGCAAAAGAGAAACCACTCTGAATACCTAAAATAGAGAGAGCTGGGCTCAGTGGTTCACTCTTGTAATCCCAGTACTTTAGGAGGCCAAGTCAGGAAGATGGCTTGAGCCCAGGAGTTTGAGACTAGCCTGGGCAACATAGCAAGACCCCATCTCTACAAAAAGGTTTTTTAAAAAGTAGCTGAGTGTAGTGCATACACCTGTACTCCCAGCTATTCGGGTGGCTGAGCTAGGAGAATCACCTGAGCCCAGGAGATAAAGGTTATGGTGAGGTGTGATCATGCCACTGCACTCCAACCTAGGTGATAGAGTGAGACTTTGACTCAAAAATATGAATAGATTAGGTAGATAGATGAATAGATAGATAGATAGATAAGAGTTCTTAGCTACACAGGGAAGAGAATGAGAGGCCAAGCAGGAGACTCTGAGGGAGTCCTAAGTTTAGCATCAGCAGAAAGCCACTATCACCCTTAGAATGGAGGGACAAAGGAAGACCACTGTGTCACTAGAGCACAAGGCAAGGGGTTATTGGAGAAGGTGGAACAAGCCTGTCAGGAGAGAGCTGGCACTACAGAGAACACACATCCACTGTAGACCTGCCTGGAGTGGAAAGGGAGGAAGAGTAATACTTGACTCTACCCCTTCTCTAGTTCTCTGATCCCTTACCAGTTCCTCCCATTGCCCAAACCATGCCTGAAGCCAACTGTCATGGGAGCTTGGGAATCGTAGCTAGTAAGTCAGTTCCCAGTGATTCACAACAGAGCAAAGAACATGGGTCTGTGGGCAAACAAGCTTAGGACCGATACATGCCTGGAATTCATACAAAATGCCAAAAACTGGACTTTTATTTTCCCTCACAGTCCTTCCCTAGCCCCAGAAACCTCCTCATCTGCCTCTGTTTCTTACCTCCACAATTGCTGCCAACAGTAGCCCAAGTCAGAAACTTGGAGAGCATCCTTGGTTCCATTTTCATCCTCATCCTGATGAACAATCTCCAAGTCTTTTGACCTCTGTCTCCTTAATCTCTCAGATTAACCAACCCAACCACAATACTTCTTTCGGGTCACCATCACCTCTGACTTCAGTAATCACCCCAGCCTCCTAACTGGTCTCTATGTTAGACTTGTTTCTCACTCTCAATTCATTTTACCCAGAGCAATCTTTATAAAATACAAATCTGATGATGACAACCTCTTGCTTAAAGCTTTTCTTTCATGGAGTACCAACAGAATGTCTGCAGAATAAAATCCAAACTAGAGGTCCTTCTAATCTGGTCCCTTCTTCAGCCTCATCTACTTGCTCATTTACTCGTCTTTCATTGAATAAATGTTCATTGAGTACCCACTCTGTATCAGGTACTGAGCCAAGCACTGGGGACACTCCCAACCTTGAACAAGCCAGGCTCTTGCTAACCAGCAGCCTAAACCACATTAACTCTCTTCTTCATCTTCTCCATCAACTCCCTCCCTCACTCATTCCCTTCTCCTACCTTGGTCCTATTCTTTCTTCATGTCTTAGATGACTCTCCCTCTAGGTAGCCATCTCTCTCTTCAAGTCTGAACTTGTTTTCCTTCTAGTTGTCCCCAAAGTGCCTTGTGCTTGATTACTTTTACCATGAGCGAATCATACTTTATTACAGTTGTAATAAAGAGCAAGCCTGGCTACAGAAAGAGTTAAGGTCAAAAATGATCAGAGCCTTAACTTGAACAGAGAAAAGAGATATTTAAAAATAGAATCATGGAATAATCACTTTAGTACAGTTATTCCCTTTGCTGATCTTACTCTCCAAGGAGCATATAAATTCCTTGGGAGCAAGAGCCCTATTTTATTAATGGTTGTACGTCCATCACCTAATTCAGTGTTGAGCATATCATAAGCCTTCAAATATGTATTAAATTTATCAGTTAGTTAATAAGCACAAAATACTGTGGGAAGGTGCCCTATGAAGGACACCTCATCCAGACCTGAGGGTGATAGAATGGTAGCAACAGGAGGTTGGGGCATCTTCCCAGAGAAGGTAGTAGCTGTCCAAACTGTATTTTGAAGGACAACTTGGAAAAATTGTTGGAAGTTAAAAGAACAGCAAGTAGGTGAAAAAGTAAGGGAAAACATGCCAGTGAGAAGAGTTAGCATGATGTGAACACAGAGGAATTTTCTAGGGATTTTAAGTAGCTGGTTCCCAAAGTTCAAGAGAAAGGACATTGAAAGATGACTAGGGATCATGAAAGAATGTGCTAAAGGTTAGGAGCTTAAACTGAAGTTCCTGAAAGATGTTAAACAAAGAATTGGATTTATAAACTCTGGCAGCTGTGGTAGGTGAATTAGAGATGAGCAAGACTGGCTGAGGGAAAAGCAGTTGAGACCAAACGATCAGGAATTGAACTTAGACAGAATAAAGAAATATTAAAGAAATAGGGTTGGTCAGGCACGGTGGCTCACACCTGTAATCCCAGCACGTTGAGAGGCCAAGGCAGGAGGATTACTTGAGCCCAGGAGTTCAAGATCAGCCTGGACAACATAGTGAAACCTCATCTCTACAAAAAATAAAAAACTTAGCAATGTGTAGTGGTGTGTGTCTATAGTCTCAGCTACTCAGAATGCTGAGGCAGGACTGCCTGAGCCCAGGAGGCTGAGGCTGCAGTGAGCCACAATCATGCCACTGCACTCCAGTGTGGGAGGCAAAGTGAGACCCCCACTTAAAAGAAAGATGGAAGGAAGGAAGGAAGGAAGGAAAGAAGGAAGGAAGGAAGGAAATATAATTGTCAGAACTTGGTAGCTGATAAGGTAAAGGGAAAAATAAAGGGTGAATCTAGAAGGATGATTTAAATTTCACCATGTGGGGTTTGAGATGCCTCTGGGCTATCAAGGTAGAAACATCCTTTTGGACTAGATAGGTCTGAACCCAGAAATGTTCTGAATATATGGGGTAAGAGTGACCAAGAGAGTGATAAGGTAAAGTGAGAAAGGGGTGAATATATAAATGTTCATTGCCAAATTCTTCTAACTTTTCTCAAATTAAAAAACAAAATTTATAACAAAACGCTGAGGGGGAAAAGTGAGAAGAGGTTGAAGATGAATGAACCAAAACTAGGAAGAAAATAAAGAAGCAATTCAAAGGCTGATGGAAAACCAGCCAAGGGTGGTATCCTTGGAATTAAGGGAGGTGTTTCAAGAAGAAAGAAGAAATTAATAGTGTAAGATTTTACAGGTCAGGAGCAATTCAAAACCTAGAAAAAGGCAGTTTCCTGGAGTGATAGGAAAAGAAGATAGTGGGACCAAGCAGTGATGAGGAAATGAAAAGTAGAGACAACAGTATAGACTACTTTTGAGAAAATTTGACTGTGGAGGAAAAAATAATATCAAGTGACAACTAGAGAGGACTATCCAATTAAAAGTCTTTTTCTAAGATGGGAGGCATCTGAGCTTTTTTGTACTCTAAGGGGAAAGAACCAAGGTAGGGGCTGATGATATGCGTGAAAGAGGAGAGAAATAATAGTTCCAGATCCTTAAAGAAAGGGGAGGTGATGGAATCCAAATACAAGAGTAGAGATTAGCCACTGGCAGCAGGGAAGATTCCTCTTCCTAGAGAGAAAGAGATCTGGATGGAGTCAGATGCAGAGAAATTGGTCAAAAGGAATGCAGGAAGTCAAGTGAGTTCTTGCCCAAGTACACCTAGTATCTCTATGAAATGTTGATAAGGAAAATTGCTGATAGGGATGAGAAAGGTACAACACAAATAGAAAAGTGAGAGAATAGAAAGATTCCAGTGACAGTTTCCATTCGTACTGTAAAACTCATCAATTTTCATGGAATTGGAAAACTGTAGAGTAAAATATAATTAATACCACACTAAACTATATACAGCATAATTGAATCTTTCTTAAACATTTTCATTGTCTGAGGATTCTGTTTGCAAATATCAACTCTAATTACAGTACATTCTGCTGGAAGAAGTGAGAGAGGAAGTGCTGCTTCATGGAAGCTTATGGTGTACGGAGTTCACACTGTTTCACTATAAGCAGACATCCTCTTATATAACAGGAAAAAGCAAACAAACTGTTTTCTTTTACTATATGCTCAGCACTCTACTTCTGACACCAAATGTAAAGGAAAACACAAACTGTTTTTCTTCTCTATGCTCACACTCAACACAGAACACTTCTGTGATCATAAGTGTGGGGTTTTCCCACACTAACCAATTATCTGACACCAGCTGGGTGTCCTACCATTTAACTCAATTCTGACACTATCTAGAAACAGCATCTGATGCCACAGTTTAAGGGTTCAGTTTCACAAACATGCCCCTCACTTCAGATGTTAATTGCAAATAGTAGGTCCCTAGGTTGCCCACAGCTTCTGTCTGACTAGGCTACAATTCGGCTTTCCACAATTCCCTCCTCGGGTTCAATAATGTGCTAGAGTGGCTCACAAAACCCAGAAAAACAGTTTACTTACTATTGCCTATTCATTACAAAGGATATTTTAAATATACAGATGATCAGTAAATATGCAAATAAAGAGGTACATAGGACAGAACTAAAAGGGTCCCAAGCACAGGTGCTTCTATTTCTGTGGAGTTGGGGTGTGCCACCCTACCAACATGTGAATGTGTATACCAGCCAGATGTTTCTCAAATTCCAAAATGCAGGAATTTTTCTGGAGGCATCATGACATAGGCATGATCAATTATTAACTCAATCTCCAGCTTCTGCTTCCTTCCCAAAGAATGGAAGGTGGGGCAGAAAGTTCCAAGCTTCTAATCATGGCTTGGTCTTTCCTTCTGATAGCCAGTCTCCATCTAGGAATCCACCAAGAGTCACCTAGTTGGAGCAAACAATTCTCCTATCATTCATGAAATTCCAAGGGATTGGGAGTTCTGTTTCAGGAACTGGGGTCAAAGACTAAATTTCTTTTTCCAAGTCAGTCAGTCTGGAAATGTGCCAGCGTTGTAACAAAGTTTGAAGGAGGCACATCTCACAGATGTGTGTGGAAACCCAATCACCATGCTAATGAACTGCAAAAGGATAAGAAATTACAAAAGGTTCAGAAACTCTGTGCCAAGAACCAGAGCAGAGACCAAAGCTATATTTTAATTATGTCACATCTTCCTATGCCTCAATATGCTAATCTGTAAAATAAAGCATGTGGATCACAACTAAATGGGTCTCAATTCTTTTTTTTTTTTTTTTTTTTTTTGGTCTGGGTCTTACTCTATGGTCCAGGCTGGAGGTACAGTGGCATAGTCACGGCTCATTGCAGCCTCGACCTCCTGGGCTCAAGCAATCCTCTGCCTCAGCCTCCCAAGTAGCAGGGACTACAGGCATGTGCGACCATGCCTGGCTAATTTTTTTATTTTTCATGTTGCCCAGGATGGTTTCAAACTCCTGGGTTCAAGTGATCCTCCCACTGCAACCTCCCAAAGTGCTGGGATTACAGGCATAAGTCACCATGCCCAGCCCAATTCCTATGATTAATACACGAGAAGGGCCTTTAGTGCACCTATGTAGTGTGCTTAGAAACGCTGGTCTCAGAGCAATGTTTTGAGAATGTTTTCTTATGAAGTATTCAAAGAATTTCTTGAATTTTCAGCTTCCATAAAATTCTCTTAGGCTAAGACTCCATTGCAGTGCATGTGACCTTCAGTAATCTCTCTCCTAAGCAGCACAGAACATAACTGAAGTAAGATTGAGTTTAGGTCAGTCTCTTTTATAAATTAATTTATTTTTTATGGATAATTATAAGGCAGAAAATTGAAAACTCATTTTATAAGAATGAATAATAAGCCTATAAGTCTTAAATCTAAAAATTAACAAAAGGGCTTAATGATAATATTATTTTGAGTTGGAGTCTCACTCTGTCACCCAGATTGGAGCGCAGTGGCCGCTCCCGGCCACCGCAGCCTCGACCTGCTGGGCTCCGGTGATCCTTCCACCTCAGCCTTCCAAGTAACTGGAACTACAGGCGCGCGCCACCACACTGGCTAATTTTTTGATTTATTGTAGAGATGAGGTCTCACCAAGTTGCTCAGGCGGGTCTCGAACCTGCGGGCTCAGGCAGTCCACTCACCTCAGCCTCCCAAGGCACGGGACTACAGGCTGAGCCACCGAGCCCGGCTAATAATTTGCTTTTGACTGTAATAAAGCCAAAGTCTTAATTTTTAAAGTAACATAAATGAAATAAATAGATGAAAAAGAGACTAGGTCTTTTCTGCCCTTCTAGCTCCACCTCTTCATCCTATTTTCTCTTAAAAATCCATCAACTTTCAACTTAGTGATAAATACTAATACCTTTCTGCAAATCTCTGTGACTGTTCTGTAAATATTTATTGGGCTTATTCAGGTAAACTACATAGTTTTTAGAGATAGGATCTCACTCTGTTGCCTAGGCTGGAGTGCAGTGGTGTGATCATAACTCACTGCAACCTCTAGCTGCTGGGCTCAAGTAATCCTCCTTCCTCAGCCTCCCAAGTAGCTGGAACTACAGGAAATGTCACCATGCACAGCTAAGTTTTCTAAAAATTGTTTTATGGAGACAGTTTGTGTTGCCCAGGCTGGGCTTGAATTCCTAGCCTCAAGTGATCTTCCTACCTCAGCCTCCCAGAGTGCTGGGATTACAGGTGTGAGTTTACCTTTCCCGGCCATATTTTAAAAATGAACAAAAGAGATTTCTTAAAATGTAAATGAATCTAATAAACGTTTATCTTACCAGAAGTCAACAATAATAATGTCATAAGCGAAGTCTACAATTTTTACCACCTGGTTGCAGCTGATGGTAACCAGATTGTGAAAGTTAATTTGTCAGGAAATTTTAAATTATTTCCTAGGGTAGTGTCTGAGATTGACTTACCTGGAAACATACTCTGAAACCAAAAATTGCATGCAGAATATTTATTGGGGAGAGCTCTATGGAGATGCACTTGCAAAGAAGAGAGGAAGACAAAATTGAGCAGAGGGAGAAGCCAGTTCACAATGCATTTGCAACCTAGACTTCAGGTAATCCAGTGGGGAGCCCTGGAGTTGGGATGGGCCTTCAAAGTTGTCTCAGACTGAGGTAATTGGACTGAGCCTTTGTACCTAGGCATTGATTGCAGGTCACCTCATAGGAGTGGAGATAGCATTTGATAAGGACGTTTTCTTTTCTTTTTTATTTTTTTTGAGTTGGGGCTTCACCGTGTCATCTAGGCTGGAGTCCAGTGGTATGATCATGGCTCACCGCAGCCTTGACCTTCTAGGTTCAGGCAGTGCTTCTACCTCAGCCTCCCAAGTAGCCGGGGTGCACTATGCTACCTAGACTGGTCTTGAACTCCTGGGCTAAAGTGAGCCTCCTGCCTCAGTCTCCAAAAGTGCTGGGATTACAGGCATAAGCCACTCGACCAAGGACATTTGCTATGGCTGAAGGCAACACCCAGAGAAAGACACAGACGTAAGCTGTCAGTTGATATTCCCAGCAGCTGGGCTTGGATGCGCTAGCCCTGAAGAGGGATTCTAGGTGGTGCACCATGGAATCTACTGAAGCTTATCACCGTACTTCACAATTCTACTTGTTTCTTACAAATTTACTCCATGTAGGAACAGCTTCTCCAGGAGTTTGGTTGCCCAAGTTTTCTGGGCAGCTTAAAAAGTTTCGTGGGATGAAGGATAGTCTCTGCTGCTGCCATCAGTACCATCACTGATACTCATTATCCTCCTCCACCCTCAGGTAGCGCCTCTTTTGGCGTAGGCGGCTTGCATGGCGGCGTAACCCGTGCCTTCGTCCCTGAGAAATCTGAGCCTCCATTACCATTGCCCTCCTCAGGTGGTGGCTGTTGATGGTAGCATTTGCCTGCAACAAGATGGTATGAGAAAATCAAGAGAGGCGCCATGATGCCATCAGAGAACCAAACATAAGCTTTGCTCCTCCCCACCCTTACCTACTTCTCTTGTTCAGGGGCAATGACTCTAGCTAGGATAGTGATTCATTTTCTTGCTTACTAGTCTCTTGGCAAATGGAGCCCAAAGTGATCAGGTGGCAGCCAACGCTAAAAATGCAGTGGGATTCTTGTTGTGTACTTTGGTAACAGGGCTTGCAAACCCACAAAACCAGGGATGAAAATACAGATTTCCCAAATGGTTCTCTGGGAGTGATGCTATAAATGGCCATTCCCAGGTTAGATGTGGTGACTCAGACGAGAAGAGAGGATTGCTTGACCCAGGGGTTCAAGACCAGTCTGGGCAACCTCTTCTCTTCAAAATAATAATAATAATAATAATAATAATAATAATAATAATAAGCTAGGCATGGTGGTTCATGCCTATAGTCCCAACTACTTGGGAGGCTGAGGCAGAAAGATCACCTGAGTCCAGGAAGCTGAGGCCGTGGTGAACTGTGATTGTGCCATTGCCCTCCAGCCTGGAAATGAGACCCTCAACTTAAAAAAAGGTGGGGGTAAACATTTCCATTCCATTCCTTGATTCCCATACCTTTCATTCTATATATTAGGGACACAAAGTACCATATAATGGTTGTTATGGGGGGCCAGCCCCCCAAAAGAGATTTAGAGGGTCCCTGGAAGGTGGGGCAGCATCGGTGAATATTCTAGAGAAATAAGGAGAAAGAAAGAGACTGGACTCTCTAGTGCAGAAGCCGATTCTGTAGTAGGGATAGATATTGAAAGAAAGATGGAGGGATAGATATAAAGAGAAAGAAAGTGGACAACTGTTCAGTGAAATGAGCAGAAGCCATTTATTGGGAACCAATGTGAGTCTTTTATCCCACATTTTCACATGTTAAATCACAAGACTTTCACGTGAGCACAAAGCCAGGTAGGTGAGGGGTGTTCCTCACCCACCAGGCGCTTTCCTTAAGCATGAGGAAGGTTAATCCCAAAGTTATCTCACTGTTCCTCATGCTTGGTTTATATTCCTCGAAAGCAATATAACTGACTGAAATACTAATATCTTTCTTATCTGTGCTAATTTTACCTGTACTATAAACAACTCTTAATTATAGCTCAAACCAGTTCCTATAGAATGTGGCCCAGCCCAAAGTTTGTGCTGGGCCATTTCTGGTAACCCTAGATAATCATCTATACCATCTAACACTGGAAACAGCCCTCTAAATGTATATACTAATTTTACAAATATATTTTTAAATCTTATAAAGAAGCTTGTACTATGTATAAGGCTCCCAAATGTGATCTGAGTTTGAACTGTGTTAAGTTTAAAGCCGAAACCACAGTCTGTGAGAAACGGGAACAATGGATCCCTAGAGTCAGCCATGCCTGTCATATTCTCAGGACTTCATGTTTAGATCATCAAAATCCCTGCCAGTGGGTAATGCTAAACAACAAAGAAAGGAGGAGGGAATGGGCCTTCAGCTCCTGAACCAGATTGGTGGTCTCAAGGTCCGCAGCCCACCTGGATCCCTAAACGCTCAGGCAGGCCTCCACGGCTGGCTCTCAACAGGTTGTTATCACCAATCCTGGAATATTGTACCAAAGTCACAGGGTATCATTTCCAAGATGAAGCTTCAGATACTTTTTTTTTTTTTAAGAGACAAGTTCTTGCTCTGTTGCCCAGGTTGGAGTGCAGTGGAGTGATCATATCTCACTGTAGCCTCCCACTCCTGGGCTCAAGGGCTCCTCCCACCTCAATCTCTCAAAGTAGCTAGGAACACAGATGTGTGCTACCACACCCATCTAAGTTTTTTTTACTTTTTTGTCGAGACAGTGTCTTTCTATGTCACCCAGGCTGTTCTTGAACTCCTGACGTAAGTGATCCTCCTGTCTCAGGCTCCCCAAGAGCTGGGATTACAAGCGTGGGCCAGTGTGCCAGTCCAGGTGCATCTTTAGGAATCTGTTCCACCACCTTACCAGGCTGATGGCTTCTGGGCTTACAGTAGGTGACAGAACAAGTGGACCCCATGGCCATGTACCACAGCTGCACCGCTTTGCAGTAAAGTAGGTCCCTAGGCGAGTCTGAAAGAATCCAGCCCATGATGGACAGTGCTAGCTACTTGACTCCATGTTATGGTCATATGCTATCTCTACCATGGCCCGATAGCCCTCAGAGCTGCTTTTTAAATGACTTATGGTTCTTTGCAGCAGAGGGCATGGCCTTGTGCCAGAAATGATTTTTCCTTTCAGGACTTGCCATGAACTTCAAATGATATATTTTTTTCCCCACCACAAGTACCTCTAGTACATGTATTTTGAATGGTGGCAATAATGCCCACAAGAGGGCAAAAATAGATTCTCGGGTGGTAAAACACTCTTAAATATTATAATGGTTTGTGGTTCTCCAAAGCTCAAACTTAACTGAAAAAAATCCTATTCCTTAATATTTCATTTTCCTTACTGGGTTTTCTTGGGCATTAACCAAGCAACATTGACATTAACATTATGGAAATTACACAAAGGGTATTTAAGATCTGTGCTAAAAACCTATGGTGAACAGATGGCTGTGATTGGCAGACTTTCTCTTGATCAACTGCTCTATCATGAAATTGTACGTTGAGAGGTGGATTGGTGTGCCTATTGGTGGCTGTCAGCTACTTTGTGGGTGTTATCTTTTTAACTCTCAGCTATTGTGTGTACTTGAACTTTGAGAATTAAGTGAAAATGGTTTATATGTTATGATCTGATTCTATAAAAGTCATTCAACTCATCATCAATTATGTCAAGTGCTAAAAAGAAATATCAAGAATATCTAACTGGGTTTAAGCCTGTAGTTTTATTGAAATTCCATTCAACTCAAGACAGTCTATGTGTCTTCTATGGTGACAGTTCTTTCCAGACGAGGCTATGAAACCATTAAAACTTTTGGATCATTTGACATAGAGACATCCTGATAAGTAAACACAGAACATTTCAAAAATTTCAAGCAGAATTTTGAGCACAGCAATTCTTTAGTTAAGAACATACAAAATAATGACAATGAAATGATTATCTCATAAAATTCCAGAAATTACTACAAAACCTGGTTGTGCTGTCAAAGTAGCTAGGACTACAGATGTGTGCTACCACACCTATCTAACTTTTTAAAATTTTTTGTAGAGTCTTTCTATGTCGCCCAGGCTAGGCTGTTCTTGAACTCCTGACCTAAGTGATCCTCCTGCCTCAGTCTCCCAAAGTGCTGGGATTACAAGGTGAGCCAATGTCAGTCCTGATGCATCTTTAGGAATCTGTTGATCTTTAGGAATCTGCCTGAGCACAGTAACTTCTTTAGTTAAAAACATACAAACTAATGACAATGAAATGATTGTCTCTTATAAAATTGCAGAAATTATTACAAAACCTGGTTGTGCTCATATATTTGCTGAGACTATCATATGAATGTAAAGAGTACAATTTCAATAGTGATAAAGCAAAATCTAGTATTTTAAAAGAACTGCCATTGAGCAATGATCCATTTCAAAGATACATCTAATGTTGTTGGTTAACAATAAAAAGTAGTTAATTGGCACATTAAAAACAAGGAAAATTTTCAGATTGATGAAACAGCCACTGACAATAATCCCTCCTAATTGACATCTGTTTGTAATCACAGTGATGATTGAAAATTGCAACAGATATTTATAAATTCTTTGGAAACTGACTATACTAGAACATCTATTTTACAGCTTTAAAATTTTGATTTGATAAAACACAAGTACCATTGGAGAATTAGGTGTCCAGTGCTTCTGATGGAGCAAGTCCATTGTAGAAAGGCATAAATGTTTAAAACTCACCTAAAGTAAGTGTGTCTTGATGTTCTTGCAATAAACTGCATTGTACATCAACATCAACGGTTGCAAAAAAAAGGTTAGTTCTTTATCACTCTCTCACTATAATAACTAAACTCATCAATAAAGTCACATTGGCCAGATGGTGGCTCCTGCTTGTAATCCCAGCACGTTTGAGAGGCTGAGGTGAGCAGATTGCTTGAGCCTAGGAGTTCGAGACCAGCCTAGACAACATAACAAAACCTCATCTATACAAAAAATAAAAATAAAAAAAATGAACTGGGTGTGGCGGTGTGTGCCTGTAGTCCCAGCTACTCAGGAGGCTGAGGTGAAAGGATGGCCTGAGCCCAGGAGATCAAGGATGCTGTGAGCTGTGACCGTTGTGATCACACCACTGTACTCCAGCTTGGGTGACAGAGTGAGACCCCGACTCAATAAATAAATAGTTACATAGTAAAAATGATTGCCTTTTCAGACAATTAAGTATAGGTAAGAAAGAATAAATGAGGCTTCTTCTACAGGAGCCCGATGGCTTTCTGAAGGAAACTGTCAACAAAATGTTTAAACATTTTTATATGATGTATCATTTTTCAGAATATTAAGGAGACAGATTTAGCAAAGAAGATCTGAAGACAAAAAAAATAGCTTATATTCATGGTTTGAATTTTTCAGAAACTTAATGAAGTACCATTTCAATTTTAAGTAAAATGAATTTTGATTGGTACCAACTGAGTGTTGTTAAAAGTAAACAAAAATATTTAAAAGTTACTTTTGTTAAAATGCATATTAGCAGCCTTCACTGGAAAACTGGAGAAACATTTTAAAACAATTTAATAAAGAAAATGATTTCACTGTAAACAGGAGTTAGCTGAAACCAATAGATAACTCACTGAGAAGAAGCTTCAGAAATATTCAGACAGTTTAAGGCAAACTTCTAATCAGAAAGCAGGCTAGAACAGCATGGCTTAAGAAAAGTCATGCTTGTAATCCCAGCACTTTAGGGGGCTGAAGTGGGAAGATTACTTGAGTACAAGAGATGGAGATCAGTCTGGGTAACATAGCAAGACCAAAGGGAAAAAAAAATGCCAAAATCCAGACAACAATACAGATTATTTTATAATCCTGCATGACATTTTGCTAGTAGAACTTCCCACCTGCTTAGGCAGGAATTCCAATTCACCAAATTTTTTTTTCTGAGACTCTCAGAGGAGTGACTCACATGCATTAGTGAAGTAGTCCAGGCCATTCACTTTCCTTACCGTGGCTGTTTCTGCCATGCTGGGACTCTGCTGAGATGCTGTTGCTGGCCTCTGCCATGCTTATGTCCTATACAGGTACAAATCCTTGCCAGTCACTCCTGCTCCCAACCCTTGCTGCGTTGGAATAGCTAAGCAGTGAGCTGCTGAGTGAGAGACCACTTTCTCCCCTTCGTACTATACCATTTATGTTAGAGGGTCCCACATAACATTTCTTAAACCCTAATGTATTTTGTTTTTGTTTTGTTTTGGGGTTTTTTTTTCAATTGATCTCACTCTCTTACCCAGGCGGGAGGGCAGTGACCCAGTCAGGGCTCACCACAGCCCCGACCTTCTGAGCTCAGGCGATCCTTCTACCTCAACCTCCTGAGGAGCTGGGACTACAGGTGCACACCACCATGCCTGGCTAATTTTTTTATTTATGTAGAGACGAGGCTTTACTATGTTGCCTAGGCTGGTCTTGAACTCCTGGGCCCAAGACCTAAGGTGTTTAGAACAAACAAACAAACATACAAACAAAACCAGAACAGCTCTCTTCAATCCCTTAGCTTTTGTTGTTAAATCCAATTTATGCCAGGATTTTCCCCAATAGGATAAATTGTCTTTGACATTCAGCTGTCCTTTTATTGTAATATACTCCCATTGGGATTCTTCATAATCTACAGGTACCTATATATGCCTGAGATTCAATACTTGAAGCTATTCCAATAAGTCTTATCAGCAACTACATAAATTAAATCAAATGGAATAGAAGCAAATAGATGTGCATAGAAAAAAAGTTGTCTATTTCTGTCCACAGCTGTATTAGAATTTGTTTGGGCCATGCCAGAATGCTCTATTACATTTTCAAAGTAAATGTTTTAAAAATATTTTGCTGGGCAACTTAAAATAATACATGTTTAAAAGAAAAAAATAAGAATCCATGCCAGGTGCAGTGGTTCATGCCTTAATCCCATTACTTGGGGAGGCTGAGGCGAGAGGATTGTTTGAGCCAGGAGTTCAACACCAGCCTGGGCAACTTGGTGAGAACTCAACTCTACAATAAATCAAAAAATTCGCCATGCTTGCTGTCACGTGCCTGTAGTTCCAGCTACTTGGAAGACTGAGGCAGAAGAATCACCTGAGCCCAGTCGGCTGAGGCTGCGGTAGCCATGATTGTGTTCCTGCACTCCAGCTTGGGCAACAGAGTGAGATTCAATCAATCGATCAATCAACCAGTCAATAAAAGAATCCTGGAGATTTTGGTTCTAATCTTGTGGCTATCATTGGTTTTTTGTGTGATCTCATGCCATAAACCTATTTCTTAGTGCAATATATTAAATAGTTTTGCAAAGTGGCTTTGAAAATCAAATAGGATGACAGATGTTATAGTGCCTTGAAAACATTAAACACTAAATGTGAAGAATTCTTATTTTTATAATGTTTAACAAAAATTTGATCTATGACTCTAATTGTTCACCTATTTAGTCATGACATCCACTCTATGTTTCTCAGTGTCATTACTCCAAGGACTGTGTGAAATTATATTAAAGAAACTTTGTCATAAAATGTTATAGTTAGATGAAACTTAAAGATTATATAACTAAGATCCCTTATTTTTCAGATGAGAAAACTGAGGCATAAAGAAAGAAGGGTTATCTAGATTGTGGGTGGTGAAACAGACCAGGAACCCAAGACACAGATCCATAAATAGTATTCATCCCACCAAGTGGGATGTCAAGGACACTACTTCTCCCTTTTCAGAGAGAATTTCAGAGTTGTTTAACATGTTTATTCGCTGGGCCTTGAAATAAGCTAAGTGATATTTATTCATACCATTCCTTATTTCCAGAGATTCTAAACACCAGTGCTTATGAAGCCATTTTTAGGACAGCAACAAAATGGTATTTATTGAGCTCCTTTTCTGTGCTATGCATTATTCAAGGAACTGAAGATATAGCACTTAACAAGACAGACAAATCACTGCCATAATAGAGCATATATTCTCCCAAAATACCAGGCATAAAAGTAATATATGTGTTAAAATAAAAGTAACTGATTCTCTCAAGCTTATGGGACACACGGCTAATGCTGTTCTTGGCAGTGTATTTCTTTAGTTGGAAGGCTAATGGAACATTCTTCTCACTATTAAACTAATATTCAAATTTCAGGTTTCCTAGAGGTCATTTCCAAGGCTTCTTAAGAATACATCTATGGATACTCACATGCGCTATGAAAATCACCTGTATGTCTCAGGTAACTGCCTCATACTCAATGACATAAGTGTTTTGCTAATATCCTCAGTGACATCCATTCCCTAAACATGGCACATCTCTTGCTTGGGCAGGGAGGAACAAGAGAAAGATTTTAATATCTGTGTCTGGTCATTTCATTTTTCTTCCACATTTTAGGGCAGAGATAATTCACTATTTTATTCTTTTGAATTCTCTTCCTTTTTGCCAGCTGACAATCAGCTGCTATATAATATTCTTCTGTCTGGAGTAGTGGGAGAAGGGTGTTTAAAGCTCTTTAAAGTGGAGCTGGGATCTCAGAGCCAATGGCCAAAGACAGAGCCAAGATGAACAACCAGAGGCCAGGGTGTAGACAAAATCTGTGTGATCAACCAATTGATAGCTGAAATGTAGCCTGGTGAGGATCATACAAGGAAAGGAACAGAAACTAGAAGAGTGGTATAGTAGACAGGTGGTAAGCCTCTTTATGACTATCATTTCTAACCAACTTCTTGGAAGTATAATTTACACACAATGAAATAACCCATTTTATGTGAGCTTGATTTGTTTTGAGATATGCATACACTCATGTATCCACCACTATAGCAATATAATCATGTTTTGGGGTGGACTTGCCTTTTCCCAACACATAGTCTTCTCAGCTATTTCCTCCTGCAGGTCCTAAGTCAAGCTCTGAGTTTTGTCTTTGCTCCAACAGAAAGTATCAATGTATACCAATAGCAACAAGACCTTGAGACAAACTCTTGTCCCTGAACCTAGATGCCACAGATCTTACTAACAGAATGTGAACAAGGCTTGGAGAATGTTCATGAAGCAAGATCGGAAATGTTCTGCTTGCCTGACCACATGGGGGATGTGGAAGGAACAGTCAGTTCAAGGATCCAGAGGCTTATCAGTCCAAACACAGATACAGCTTGCAGGATGTTCTTCCTTTTGTCCCATGTGACTCCAGAAGAGTTGACAAGAGAGGGGTGGAGGTATAGTCACAACTAGAAAGTGTTGTCTGCGGTAACTTTGGAGAATGTCTGCAATTCCCAATATTCACTCCAAACCTTGGCACATAGCACATATTTAATATCATGATCCCTGTAATAAGATAATCCTGAGAAGTTTTGACTTACTTGGTACTGCCATGTAATCTACACTCACACAAAAGAGGAGCTAACATGTCTTTGCAAGTCCAGGTATAAAATTAATTAATCAATTTCTGTGACTGCTCTGGTTCTTCATAGACAAGTTCTGACACACTCAACCAAAGGAAACTTTATAAGTTTTCCAATATAAGAGCCAAACAGCTAGTGTTTCTTCATTACCCACAAAAAAAAAAAAAAAAATCAAAGGAAAAACATTACGCACCCAAAATTTGGAAAATATGAATTGCCAATGGCTTAGGGCACATGGAAAGAAAACTAAGCTAGGATAAATATCAAGCAATGTAAGATCTTTCTTTCATTTCTGCTTTCATTCTCCTATTACAGTTTTTCATTTTAAAAAGGTTGTTTTTAACTACTTAGATAAAAAATATAACTTGTAGTGAAAATTAACATCTAGAGAAGAATATATTTTAAATGTCAGGTTCGCTGGCATTTTTAATGTTTTGGTAGTGTTTTTCTTCCTGATAGAAACCACAGTTGTTTTGGAGAGAATGACTTGGACACACAAATAGCTTATATTTTGAGAGTCTTTCACCTACCGTCTGTCACCTGACTGCTGTATTATTATATGAAAAAAGTTTTCTTGCAGCATTGAAACAAAGTTGGATGGAAATGCGCAGAAATTCTGGAAGTTTCACCAATTAGCAAGAGCTATCATTCAGCAATGTTTTGGCAGAAGTTCAGCAGACTGTACATAAAACTTGATGTATCTTTTCTAAAGACATGTGAATAAATTTGAATTTTCACCCCAAATAAAGAAAACTATATAATATTAGTTAATGTGACAATATTAACATGCTCAGAATTTAGGAGGTGAATTTTTAAAACTCTTAGATTCATAGTATACTTAAAATTCTTAGATTCATAGTATATTTCTTACCCTTCACTTTCATAAAAATCAGATACATCTAAGCTGGTTTGAACTGGATTTTGAAATTGTGTCCTTGCAGCTGAAAAATGATGTATGAGATATCAAATTACAGTAGTCACTCTACAGATAGTAAGGATTAAGAAAAAAAACTAATATTCTAACTGGTTGGAATAGTGAATATAGGTGGAAAGTAATTTTCTCTATTTGTAATTCATTTAAGGTTGATAGCCTTCACAAATAGATAAGGAAATTGATAGGGTGGGATTTCCCCACAAACTATAACATTAAAGTTTGTCTTTCTGCAAAAGTTTCTCTTTCTAGCTGTTAAATGTCTCTTCTTCAACCTGCCTAGAGAAACCTAATTTATTTGCAATCAAATTTAAAAGATCCTTGTTCATAAATACTAATGCTTCATTTATTTTAAAATTCTTGTGATTTTGTATTCTACTTTATCATACACCTTTTTATTTTATTATAAAATATTTAGGTTATTACATTTAAAGTATTAAATTTAAAACATACCCACAAATACACACATGTACTTAAATTACTCAACTTTCTTTCATTCTAGATGCTCCAGAAAGAGGAACTATGTTTTCTTCCCCTCTTGCAACTCCCAGACGCCAGCCCCTTCCCACATTCCATAGCTGTGAGCATTCCCTACACAATTATCACAGTCAGAGTAGAATAAAGAAGTGACATAATCCTGTTTCCAATGCTTCCTAGCTTTCTGGCTTTATATTTGGTCACACCTCTTTGATCATTAACTTACTGATGTACAATATGATCACCAGAATTCCTACTTCATACGGCTGCCATGGTGCTTAGATGAAGGAGTATATCTAAATGCTTAACACAGTGCTTAGAATGTACTAGGTGCTCAAGAAATAAATGATTGTTCTTATGTGCTGGATACCAATCCTTGATTATGGAGCTGCCAAAATAAACATGTTCCTGAATATAAGAAATTCACATTATACAATGGCACACAAACTTACAGATGAAACCAAAATAAATTTCTGACCCATAATGGCAGGACACTCAGTATATACCAAATCAATGAATGATGCAATGATATAGTCTAAGTAAGCTATCACATCAGTCTGGGATGGGAGATGGGAAATATGCAAGGAAGATTCTTATAAATATCTTTCTTTGGTTTGTTAACGTACCAGCTTATAGACAGCTGGGTTATTTACTCTGCAGCTATAGAAATTGGTAAGTTAAACAATTTTAAATTAATTTTATGGGTGAAGAAAGAGCTCGAAATCCTGTAAGTATTGGATTGGTGGGAAAATATTATCATTAATTTTCAAAGATGAAACTCTGTTCTCTTATGTCTTTCCTTTCTAGAAATGGAAAATCTTATGGAGCTGTGGCTTTTGAGACTCTTCCAACCAATTTTGATGTTGGAAAAATATCCAAATATCATTTTATTTTCCATCAAAGTATAGTGAATGGGATGTTTCATTAGGGCTCATTTCTACAAATTTATTCAGGAAGACTGGAAAATTTGACTTGGGAAGGTATTTCTTTCTTCTTTTAATTAATCGACTTTATTTCTTAGAGAAATTGTAGATTTATAGAAAATTTAACAGAAAGTACATAGAATTCCCCACATACTTCTCTTTCCTCACCATCCCCAAATTCAGTTTTCTCTATTATTGACATCTTGTATTAGTTTTGGTACATTTGTTACAACTGATGAACCAATATTGATATATTATTATTAAGTAAAGTCTATAGTTTATATTAAGGTTCACTCTTCATGGTATATAATTGTATGGGCTTTGCCTAATACACAGTGTCATGTATCCACCATTAGAATACAATACAGAATAGTTTCATTGCCCTAAAAAAAAATCCCCTATGCTCCACCTCTTCCCTTTAATCCCAGGCAACCTCTGATCTTTTCACCATCACTATGGTTTTGCTTTTTCCAGAATGGCATACTGTTAGAATCATACAATATGTAGACTTTACAGACTGGTTTCTTTCACTTAGCAATATACACCTAAGTTTCCCTCAGGTCTTTTGGTGGCTTGATAGTTCATTTATTTTTATTGCTGAATAACATTTCATTGTATAGATATACCATATACCACAGTTTGTTATCCATTCACCTATTGGTGAATCTTGGTTGCTTCCAATTTCTGGCAATTATGGATAAAGTTGCTTTAAACATTTGTGTTCAGGTGACATAAATTTTCAACTCATCTAGGCAAATAACCAGGAATGTGATTGCTGGGTTGTATTGGTAAGACAATGTTTAACTTTGTAATAAACTGACAAACTGTCTTCCAAAGTGTCTGTACCATTTTGCATTTCACCAGCAATGAATGAGCATTTCTGTTGCTACACATCCTCACCAGCATATGTTATCAGTGTTTTGGATTTTAGCCAGTTTGAGTGTAGAGGTATCTCATTGTTACTTAAATTTGCAATTCTCTAATGACATATGATGTGGAGCACTTTTATACTAGTTTGTCATCTGTACATCTTAGTGAGGTTTGTTCAGATCTTATGCCCATTTTTTAACTGGGTTATTTTCTTATTGTTGACTTTTAGGAGTTCTTTTTATATTTTCATACACAGGTCCTTTATTAGATGTGTTTTGCAAATATTTTTCTCCCATTATGTGGTTTTTCATTTTCTAAGCAGTAACCTTTGCAGAGAAAAAGACTTTTAAATGTAATGAAGTCTAACTTGGAAATTTTTTCTTTCATGGGCTGTACTTTTCATGTTGTATCTAAAAATGTATTGTCAAACTTAAGGTTAACCTAGAATTTATTCTAAGTTATTTTCCATAAACTTTATAGTTTTGCACTTTACATTTAGGTCTAGAATCCATTTGGAGTTAATTTTTATGAAAAATATAATAAGGCCAGAGTCTAAATTTATTTATTTATTTTGTATGTGGATATTCAGTTGTTCCAGTATCATTTGTTGAAAGACTATTCTTCCTCCACGGAATTGCCTTTGTTCTTCTGGCAAAGATTGGTGGCTGTTTTTATGTGGGTCTCTTTCTGGGCTACCTATTCTGCTCCACTGACTTATTTGTGCATTCTTTTGCCAATACTATACTGACTTGATTACTGTAAGTCTATAGTAAATCTTGAAGTTAGGTAGTGTCAGTCCTCTGAATTTGTTCTTCTTCGATACTTTAATGGCTATTCTGGCCTTTGACTTTCCACATAAACATTAGAACCAGCTTGATATCCACAAAGTTAGTTCCTGGGGTTTTGATCTATATATTGCATTGAATCTATAAACAAATTGGGGAAAGAACTGACATCTTAATAACATTGAATTGTTCTTCCCATGAATGTGAATTATTTCTTATTTATTTAGATTTCCTTTGCTTTCTTTCATGAGAGCTTTGTAGTTTTCCTGATATAGGTCTTATACATATTAGATTTATACTTAAGTATTTCCATTTTTTTGGAGCTACTGTAAATGGTGTTGTGTTCTTAACTCAAATTTCAATTTGTCATTATTGTATATAGGAAAGAAATTGGCTCTTGTATACACAGTTTGTTCACACACAAAAAAAAACTTGCTATAATGGTTTATTTGTTTCAGGAGGCTTTTTTGTTTTTGTTTTTTTGGAATTTTATTAGTTGCCCTAATTCACTTCCTGTTTGCCTTCTTTGGTTTTAATTGAGCATTCTACATAATTCCATTTTTTATCCTCTCCTAGCATATCAGTTATACTTTTAGAAAAAATTGTAGTGGTTATCCTAGAGTTTGCAATGCACATTTATGACTAATCCAAGTCCACTTTCAAATAGTATTATACTGCTTCTCCAATAGTGCAAGTACCTTATAATAGTATTCTCAATTTCTCTCTTATATCCCTATTAACATTACTGTCATTCATTTAACTTTTCCATAATCTATCATTCAGAATACATTTTTATTATTTTTTCTGAACAAACTGTAATGTGTTAGAATAATTAACCCTAAGGAAAAGAAAATGTTTTATTTTAACTTCATTTATTCCTTTTAAAATATTCTTCTTTTCTTTGTGTAGTTTTGCATTTTCTGATCTATATTATTTTTCTTCTCTCTGAAAACCTTCCTTTTACATTTTTTGCAAAGTAGGTTACTAGCAACAAAATTCCTCAATTTATTTGTCTGAAAAGTCTTTCAGCCTTTCTTTTGAAGAAAGTGCAATGCACTGCTTTACTTTTATTTTTACGTCTTTAGTTTTACTGAGTACAAAATTTTAGATTGATGGATTTTTCTCTTTCAATAGTTTCAATATTTCATTCCACTGTCTCCTTGCTTGCATAGTTTATGCAAGTTTGATGTAATTCTTAATGTTCCTTCTTTATAAGTGTTTCATCCCAACCCCATACTCCTTTGTCTCCAGCCCCTTCTTTGAAGATTTTCTCCCTATCTTTGATTTTCTGCAGTTTAACTATGCTGTGAGGATTGACAATTAAGTTTGCAAACTTGCTACCCTGTGCTTACATTAACAGCATTGTACAAACAACTTGGCTAGGTTTCATAACCTCAGTATATCAATCAGTGGCTTGCAGCTGTGTTTGTGTCTTGCTGAGTGTCATTCATTATTGTTGTTGCATGTTTTTGTGTGCTGTTACGAGAATGTCAGAGTTTGGATTAGAGCAACAAACATTAAGTTTCTTGTTAAACTTGGCAAGAATGGAAGTGAAATCAGGAACATGTTAGTCCAAGTTTATTGGGATAATTCCATGAAGAAAACAGCAGTGTAGAAATGGAGTAAACATTTTTCTGAGGGGAGAGAAAGCATCACTGATGAAGAGAAGTCAAAATGGCCAGTAACAAGCAGAACTGACAAAAAAAATTGTAAAAATTAATCAAATTGTGCCTCAAAATAGTTGGTTGTGAGAAGCCTAGCGGACCAAATAAACACCAACAGAGAAACAGGAATCTTGGCATGAGAAAAATGTGTGCAAAAATGGTCTCAAAGGAACTCTTTCATCATAACAATGTACCAGCTCACACAGCACTGTCTGTGAGGTAGTTTTTAGCTAATAAACAAATAACTATATTGGAAACCCTCCCTACTCACTTGATCTGCACCCCCCCCCGTGACTTTTTTCTTTACCCAAAGATAAAGGAAATATCAAAATGAAGACACTTTGATGACATTCAGGACATCAAGGGTAATACAACAACAGCTCTGATGGCTATTCCATAAAGAGTTCCAAAATTGCTTTGATGGGTGGACTAGGCACTGGCATCAGTGCATGACTCCCCAAGGAGAGTGCTTCAAAGGTGACTGTAGTGATGATATTCAGCAATGAGGGATGTAGCACTTTTTCTAACATGAGTTAGAAAATTGTCTACTTTTCCCATTAGAGTTCTTGGCAAATAAATTTTATTTATTTATTTATTCATTTATCTTTAGTCAGAGTTTCACTCCATCACCCAGGCTGGAGTGCAGTGGCACAATCATGGCTCACTGCGGCCTTGGCTTCCCAGGCTCAGGCAATTTGTCTGCCTCAGCCTCCCAAGTAGCTGGCACTACAGGTGTACACCATCATGCCCAACAAATTATTTGATGTTTTGTAGAGACGAGGTCTTACCATGTTGCTAGACTGGTCTTAAATTCCTGGGCTCAGGCAATCCTCTCACCTTGGCCTCCCTAAGTGCTGGGATTACAGCTGTGAGCCACTACACCTAGCAAACTATAGTTATTTTAAACTTTTGCTCTGAGAGTTTCAAACTCTCTCCCATATCTGATTGTAATTCTGATGTTGTTTGTTTCTTCATACTATGTTTTTGCCTTTTAGCATGTCTTGTAATTTTTTTGTTGAAAGCCAGATATGCTGTATCAGGTAAAAGGAACTTAGTTAAATGGGCCTTTAGTGTGAAGTTTCACATTTATCTGGCTAGGAGTTAGGCTATGTTACTATTGCTGAAGCTGTGGTGTCAGAGGCTAAAATTTCTTGCCATGTCCTTGCTTTTGTTTCCCATGTTGTCTTTGGATGTCCCTAGAGACTCTTAAAATAGGGTTCAAGGCTTGAGGTCTTTTAGCTGTAATGCTCTGTTATTACACAGGAGCTCTTCAGATGTGGTGGTACGGTGAGGGGGCGAAGGAAGCATTCTCTTCTATGATTAGGTCTTAGTCTTCTAGTGAGCCTGAGCTGAGTATTCCCCCTCTTCCGCGTGAAAGGCTAGAGCTGACTGGACTTGGTAATTCCCCTTTCCCCAGATTGGTTAGCCTTTGGTAGATCCAACTTGATTAGGCTCTGATAAAAGTTTCCCCCTGAGGATAGGTCTCATTAAGAACAACTGAGAGCTCTGAGAATATTTCAAAGTGGTTACTTTTTCTTTCTCCCTGACAAAAGCAAGGAGTTTTTAAAAAAAACTCTTTACAGTGATAATCTGATAGGTTCCTAGAGGTAAAACAAGTGCAGGTGTTGGGACCTCTCTCAGACTGAAACCCTTGGAGTTTTTAACTCTCAAGCTAACCTGCACTGAGCCTCCAGAAATTCCTCAATTACATTTTACAGTATTCCTACTAATATTGGCTCCAGCTGTGATATTGGCTTCAGCTGAGGTTTTTTTTGCCACTAGGTTGCTTCTTTTGGTAAACTGTGATCCTCAGATAAGCTGTGAGTCTCTGTATCCATCTATTTGTCTCTCTAGTTTTTAGGGCATCAGATTTTCCTGTGACCTCAATACTCTGAGGGATCTAAGAACAGTTGCTGATTTTCAGTTTGTTTAGCTTTTTTCCTTGTTATGAAGGTGGGAGTGACAACGCCCAACCTCTTTACATGTTGAGCAGAAAACTAGAAACCCCTTGGCATTCCTTTGTAAATTCAAGCCAAAAATTCTATCATAATTGAAAAGTGCCAGTGTCATATTTTCAGTCTGTTCATAGTCCCCATAAACTCAGACAAATATGCAAATTTGTTTTGTGTTTTGATTCTTGAAAGGAAAAAAAAACTTTTGAATGTCTATAATCACAATCTTCTAAGCACTCTCCTTCCAAATGGTTCACTTGTGGTTGTTGTTCTTGTTATGAATATGTTAAAGAAGAAGAAGAAAAAACAACTAAGGGTAATAATGGACCAAGAATCACTTACTTCAACACTAGGTCTTCTTATATAGTTCGACATTCTTTTAATTGTATGCATCTGATGTTTTTCACTTTTAAAAGACTCAGTGCGCCATATTATTTAGTAGCACTCCAAATTTATTTATTTACTATTTTACTTTTTGAAAATTTTACTTTTTTAGTACTCCAAATTTCAAGTTTCACCTTATCTCCTTCTGAATCACTGCCCAATTTCCTACTAAATACAGGCTAACAGTCAATGGAGTCATTTGCAAGTAATCTTGTATTCTACTTATAAAGTTCTACAAAGTTATTCAGAAAGAAATTTGAACACTTACAAAGATTAGAAAGAGTAAACAAAACTGTTCATTAGGATATACAAAGTAATAAACTAAATGAATGTATTAATAGATAGTCGTAAAGAAAGTGATTTAAAATTTTACCCTATAGGAAATTTTGCTTTTAGGCATCTGTTACTTAACAGGATTGCTTGAATTAGGGGACACTATTTGGCTCCTATGTAATTAGGTGAAACTAGTTGGTTGAATATTACTTCTCTGCATGTTCATATCTATATTTCTGCATAATCATGTATATATATGCATATAAAATATATTTTATATACTTTTGAAAAGGAAAAATTAATTTGGGGCAAATTTAATGAATATACAAAAATATGTTTTGTTGACTGAATTACTATTCTGCATTAAACATTTGAAAATAATCAAAAAATTTTTAATGTCTTATATTTGCTATTGCAAAATGTTCACCTTTTGACATCATAAACATTCTGCACTATAGCTAATAATCATTGGTCAGAGAGAACTGCTTATAAGTATAATGAGAAGGCAAATGCTTTCAGATGTCTACAACAGTGCTCATATATGAACGTGGGAACACCATGGGCAGTTCCAAAGTTTAAAATTGAGAATGTACCATATGTGGATTTGCATCAACATAACTGGCATTCTTGAATAGTTAAAACTAGCTAAATGGCTGGGTGTAGTGGCTCACACCTGTAATCCTAGCACTTTAGGAGGCTAAGTTGGGAGAATTGCTCAAGCCCAGGAGTTTAAGACCAGTGTGGAAAACATAGTGAGAACTTGTCTCTAGAGAAATTTAAAAATTAGCTGGGTATGGTGGGGTGTGCCTATAGCCCTAGCTACTCAGGAGGCTAAGGCAGAAGGATCACCTGAGCCCAGGAGACTAAGGCTGCAGTGAGCTGGGTGAGTCGTTGCACTCCAGCCCGGGCAATAGAATGAGATCCTGTCTAAAAAATCCAAATCAAACCAAACCAAGCAAAAACAAACACACAGAAACGCAAACTGGTTAAGTAATTACTACTTAAGTAATTACTACTAGTAAAAGCACAAATTTGGGAGCAATAATAATTATAAGAATAATGAAAGCAAGACTAACAATACAAATAGCTAACATTTTTGAGTGCTTACTATGTGTCAGGCATTGTTCTAGGTGCTTTACATTTATTATCTCATTTAATCGTCCATAATTCTGTGGAATAGGCACTTTTTTTGGGAATTGGAGTCTCACTCTGTCACCCAGGTTGGGGTGCAGTGGCATGCTCATGGTCACGGCATGCCTCGAACTGCTGGGCTCAAGTGATCCTTCCACCTTAGCCTTCCAAATAGCTGGAAACACAGGCGTGTGCCACCATGCCCTACTAATTTTTTGATTTATTGTAGAGACGAGGTCTCACCAAGTTGCCCAGGCTGGTCTTAAACCCCTGGGCTCAGGCAATCCTCTTGCCTCTGCCTCCCAAAGTGCTGGGATTATAGGCGTGAGCCACCACATGCCCAGCTGACACTTTTACCCTCATTTTACAAATAAGTAAACTGAGGCACAGAGAGGTTAGATGTCTTGCTAGCAAGTGTCAAAGTCTGTATACCACCTCACTCTTGATTCTAGGGCCAGTGTTCTCAATGCTCCATTTTCAGAATGTTAAACTATAAGGTTTGTAATTTTCAGAATTATTCTTTCCACAGTTAACGATATATATATATGTAATTAATTTGGGTTCTTACTTCCTCCAGAAATTTCCCATGGTTCCTTTTGAGATCCATATCATCTAGTGTTGTGCATATGAAAAACAAAAGTAGCATAAAGATCAAGTTTTTGCTTTTCTTTTTTTTTAAAAGATGGGGTCTCACTATGTTGCCTGCGCTGGTCTGGATCTCCTGAGCTAAAGGGATGCTTCAGCTTCTGGAGTAGCTGGGACCACTGTGTCTGGTTAAGGTCAATATTTAATCATATGTTTGTGGGTTTACTGACTAGTTAAAAAGATATACTGGGCCAGGCACTGCAGCTTAAGCCTATAATCCCAGCACTCTGGGGAGCTGGGGAGGTAGAAGAACTGCTTAAGCCCAGGAGTCTGAAACCAGTCTGGGAAACATAGCCAGTCCTCAAAAAATAAAAAAAAATTAGCAGGGTGTGGTAGCCTGTGCCTGTAGTTCCAGCTACTTGGGAGGCTGGGGCAGAAGGATCACCTGAGCCCAGAAGTTTGAGGCTGCAGTGACCCGTGATCATGCCACTACATACACTCCAGTCGGGACGGCAGAGTGAGATTCTGACCAAAAAAAAAAAAAAAGATATTCTGTATGCACTGGTTGTTGTCTTATCTGAGTCTGATGCGATGTTATATAGGCCATCGTTTTTACATGCCAATATAATTGAGAACCACTACAGATATTCACATTATTTTACCACCCAAAGCTAGATTTTAATAAAACAAATAAGTAAAATAATCTAGCGTCAAGCGGAGATACATATGCAATGCGCCTTTGTTGAGCTCAAAATATTTTTTAAACAATTTTAAAACAGCGTTGAAATGTATGCTCCCAAAGACAAAAAGTGATTTAAGTTTTACTCAGTAGGTTACAAAGTTGCCTAAGGCCATTTTTCCTACTCTTTCCCTGAAGTTAGATTTGTACTCTCATTTATTAAAGCCATTTATACCTATTTGCAAATGCTTAAGATCATTCCAAGATTTCCCTGCAACTTTACTTTCCTTGAGAGGTTTATAACAAGAGGGTTAGTTTGATGCTTTTAATTGCATGTACTCAGTAATCAAACCTTGCCACCGTAAAACTCATGGACAAGAAGAGTTCTCTTGTGTTCCTCGGCAAAGACTGCGGTGGGTGACACTGAACTGTGGTTGGGTAATCAGGCAAGGAAGGATCCCGTTGTAACACACGAGAGTAAAGAGACCCAAAGGTCTTGTTGCCACGACGCGAAGTCTGCTTTTCTGACTTGGGAGAGAGCAAGGCAGAGTTGGGCGGCAACCCTGCCCAGCACCGCGGCAGAGAAAGCGAGCGGGAGCCTTCAATGACTGCACGGAGTAGGAAAATGTGAGGCAGGTTTGAGACCCACAACCCCTCTCAGCAGCGCCTCCCAAAGCCAGTCACTGCCTTCCCCAGGAGAAGGCGCTGTGTCCCCGCCCCCGGGCTCAGCCGCGCCCCCAACTCCTTTCTCCTTCCTCCGCAGCTACACACAGACGAGCACGTGAGCTCGGCGGCGATTCCCAGCTGGGCCTCAGCTGACCGCCTCCTGATTGGCTGAGAGCGACACGAGCTGGGCGGGGACTGGGCGCCTGCGTCGCTCGCTATTGGCTCTTCGGGAACCCGCCTCCCCCTCAGGTGAGGCGGGCCCGCGGGA